>NW_016107318.1:619257-620645 GCF_001604975.1 Cebus imitator
AAAAAAAAAAAAAAAAAGGCAGTGAAATATGCACATATCCTAAATTAATAAGGACATGCATCAAAAAATTATCAAAATAAGCCAAAGTTATACAATTGCATAACTGCATACTTAAGAACAATCACCTATCACATGCTGAAAGTAGTTTCATAAGACAAAATGCAAAACAATAAAGAATAAAAAGAAAACTAAAGGTAAGGAAAATTTTAAAGTTAAAAGCAAACATTCTCCTCTAGTAGATACCTATCACATGCTGAAAGTAGTTTCATAAGACAAAACAAAAAAACAATAAAGAATAAAAAGAAAACTAAAGGCAAGGAAAATTTTAAAGTTAGAAACAAACATTCTCCTCTAGTATACTTTACTTCACAGCTTAAAGTCAGCATAGATGTTGGTCCCCTTCCAAAATAATTTCTTAATTTTTAAGAGAAGGGAACTTGAACCAGAGAAAACTAATTAGACCCAGAGGCAGACTCAGAGAATACAAAAATCCCAAATCTTGGATTTCTAAATATTTTGTTTCCTCAAAGTACTTTTTGTGTCATGGGGTATGTTTCCAATGAACAGAGATCTAAGCGACTGAACTCATACATGATATGATTATAAAATTTGCTAGAGATAGTGCATATTTAAGACTTTAATGTGCACTTAAAAAGACTTGAGGCCAGGTGCAGTAGCTCATTCTCTTAGAATCCCAGCACTTTGGGAGGCAAAGGCAGGAGGATCACCTGAGGCCAGGAATTCAAGACAAGCTTGGGCAATACAGAAAAACCCTGTCTCTACAAAAATAAATAAGTGAATAAATAAAATAAAAATAAAGGTTTTTTTTAAAAAAAAAAAAGACTTCAAAGGAATTACCTGTTATTTAGTCTTTAAAATACAGAAAACCAGTTAAGTGTTTTTTATGAAACATTCCAAGAAAATGTTAGTTTTTGGAAGTAAGGATTTCTAATAATTTTTAATTTTCTTTCCAATTTTCTATGATGTCTGAATTTGCTTAGAATTTAATAAAGTCATTAAAAATACTTTAAATTTAAAAAGCCTCATAAAAAATTAAAGTCTAAATGACAAATAATGATTATTAATTAAATAACATTAAAAATTTTATTTCAGGGCCAAGCACAGTGGCACATGCCTGTAATCCCAGCACTTTGGGAGGCCAAGTTCAGGATTTTGAGATTTTGAGCCCAGCCTGCACAACATGGCAAGACCCTGTCTCTACAAAAAATACAAAAATTAGCCAGGCACAGTGGTGCACACATGTAGCCCCAGCTATTCAGGAGGCTGAGGTGAAAGAACTGGTCAAGCCCAGGAGGCGGAGGTTGCAGTGAGCAGAGATCACGCCACTGCACACCAGCCTGGGCCACAGAGCAAGACGCCATCTCAAA
>NW_016107318.1:620655-647850 GCF_001604975.1 Cebus imitator
AAAAAAAAAAAAAGAAAGAAAAGAAAAAAAGTTTTATTCTATGGTCATTTTACTCATATGAGAATTTCTAATGTAGAAGTAGAAGAGCAATACACACTACAATATTCAAATATTCAACACTCAAAAAATACTACACAATGAGATAAAATTAATAGCACTGAATTGATACAATATTTAAACACTTTCTTTTCAAATAAATATATTTATACAAAATGTCAGAACTGAAGTGGCAAATGTTTTAAAAAATCTGATGCTCAAATTATTAAAATGTAAAACTTAGTGACAAAATTTTCCTTTGCCATCTTAAACTGTCCATTATTTTCAATCTTTAATAGTAGCGTCTTCTTAATGTTTCTAATTACCAAAATAATTTGAATATTCAAATATAATTACTTAAATTCTAAACAATTTCATAGAAGTATATATCAAACTTATATTTACTCAGTCAACACTGTCCAATATGTAGAAAAAATAAATTATGATAGCTGTCATACGACTATAGAACGGCATGTTAACACACCATCACGTAAAAATTTCCATAGTAGACTGAAAATAAATCACAGCCAATAGAAAATAAGCCCTCTAAATTATAAACAGCACATTTATCTTATATCTGGGAAAAATGGTAAATATGTCTACATTTTATTTCATGTGTCTTTTGTGTTTACATTTTGCAAGTGATTTTTTTTCAGGACCTTTATACTTGGTATCATTTTTATGGTGTGCTAAATTTTCACAGTCCTTGATGTAAGTATTCAATCCCAATTCTGATACTTTAAGAAATAACAAGTCAAATACTGACCTTGTGCAGTCTGTTGAAGCTGAATGTCTAAAGAGGTAAGGATGTGTCATGTTTAGAAAGACAGCAAAGATAGGAATAAGAAATACATTCTCTTAAGTCTTGGTTCTAAACATTTTTATACCATCTTTGTTCTTGCCCTAAGAGGAATTTTACAGGAACAGTAAAATGATATTCATTGTCCTTGGTTTCAGTTCTTCATACCACCAGCTACGAAAAAAAGTTGTATTTAGTAAATATTGCATAAACATAGCATTTACTGAATGAAATAACAAATGACTTCATGAATAAATCAAATCAATAGTAGTACTATAGGCTCAGTTATTCATTCTGTGTCCTATGTGTTATTGGGTCTGGCTTTCCACATTTTGACATGTCATTTATAGAATTTCAAATTTTATATATGTAGCCTCAATCTAAATCAACACTGCCAGTATCCCCAAAAGAATAATACTGACTTTCAGTGACCAGAACTAACTGCTTACACCTCAGAGTTCTGGAGATTATATAATATTTAACTGTTATCCCCCCTGATTTCTTGTTTTATCTCCACTGTAGTCATTTTTAAGTTTTCTTATTAATGACTTCCAATGTAGTCATTTTTAACTTTTCCTATTTCCCTAATCCCAACTAACCATGAATTTTAATTTCACATTTGAGATAAAACATATTCCCATACATTTTCAAGGGCCATTCTAAAATATCAATATAAAAATATTTGGTTGATAGCAATAAAGCATAAAGAAGATTAACTGCTGTATAAATAAAATTCCCAGATGGTTATATTAATGGTATATACAAGCCAATGATATTCTCTCCAAAAGTGCCACAAAATAGATTTTTTAAAATTTCTTCATGTATCCAATAATTTATTTAATATTGTCATATACCAAGAACCCAGAAATTTAGAATAAAAATAGTGCTATATTCAAATTACATATTTATGGATCAGGAACAGAATCCTCTGTATATAGAAGCTGTCAATGGGTGTTGATTTGAGAGAAGAAGCTGGTATATGAAAGTTGCCATCAAAAAGAACCATCTGTGGACTGATAAAGGCTTTTTTTCTACTGAGGTGTCTACACAATGCCAAAATATCTAGTCAATGCAATTATAATAGTTAAGTAAGCTGTCTGGCACCAGAGACAAAAGCATATGTTGAACAGAACATCTTCCACTTTCTCAGTCAGCTCTCTGCAGTAGACCTAGCTCAAGTGTAAACAGTGCTTACACATTTATAAACCTTTAAAGTCATTTCCTTTTTACATATATATGCATGCTAAAATTATGCATGATTAAACCAGATACCACACTACATACATCTAGAAATATCCCAAATCTAAAAATACAAATGGATTTTCATTATTATGTAAATATAAAGCATCATGAATTCTGCTGTGCCAGATGTATCAGGAAATGAATGAACCTCATCACTACATTATTGAGTTAACCCTGCCTAAATCACCTAATTGTGCATAAATTTCCTCCAATACAAAAGTAACAAAACAACATAAACTTCACAGAACTGTTGGAAGCATTATCCAGGACAATGAATAAAAAGCACCTAGTAACAGTGATTAACATCCAGTAAGGGACTGACAAGGGCAGTCATTTGTTTTTAGATTTAAATTAAAAGTACAAAATAAGATACTAAAATCTAGTTATCTATATGTATCTATAACAGAGTTTCCCAAACTTTACTCACGTTTATTATTCAATGATTAAACATGTTTATTATTTAATGATCAAAGCAAGCCTCACATTAAATGCTTGTTATAAATCATGGAATATTAAGGCCCTAAATTTTTTTTTAATTCTGTAATTAAGTATACCCCACAAATAAGTGTGGCTAAGTTTCGGCATATTACTATTATTCACTGTATTGTTAATGCTAGTAACTTCATTAAACTAGGCTCACAAATTAGCCATCAAAGCCATTTACATTGTTATTTTTTATCTTGGTGAATTCATGATCCACCTTGACTCCTGACATTCATCACTCACCAGACCTAGATATATTTAATAAATCACCATTTCTGCTGGTGCTCAGTTCATTCTAACTCAAATGATCTGCTGATAGGCACTGCTAAATGGGCAAAGCCAGCCTGACCAGGAGATCCTACCAGCAATCAGAAACAGCTGATAGAAAAAAACATGGTTCTTTGACTCAAGGGCAATCAGTCCATGATCCTGAGAGCAGTGTAGGCTGTGGCTTCATACACAAAGAAGCAGCCCATGCGTTTCTCTTGTTCTCAAGAATTTGAACTGGGAAACATGAAACAATTCCAGAGTTAGAGAAACAGCTGCAGCTGACAGGGTGGCACAAGACTGGGTGAAGTACACCAGATATCCTAAAACGAAACTGCAATGGGGGGAAAAGTTAAAAGGCCGAGTTGAGGAAAGAACCAGCTAGTTGGTATCAGGCAGGAGCAGGTCGATACAAAGAGAATCCATGTGCCAAATAACTAAGCAAGTAAACAGAGTCCCAGAAACACCTGCTGCTTCAGATTATGGATCTGTGCTACATATGACCAGTTTCCACACCATCTTTCAAACTCCACAAGGACTAGCCAGGGCAATATGACTTCCCCTGGACACCTGGAATAAAGTCCAGTTCACTTTATCCCTAAACATATATTAGCTTTTGTCCCTTACCACCAACAAACTTGAACAAATCACCCTTTCCCTCATCAGTGATTTTCCAAATTGCCTCACTTCTAGTCTGAATGTGATTTCTGAAATTTCAACAATTCATACCTTTTATCTACTCTCACCCAATTTTTTTTCCAGTCTCTTATTCTTTCTTGCTCAGGTTACTCCAATAATCTTATTTAAGAAAACGGGCACAAATGGGCAGACCACAGGTTGAATACAGCTCAAAGGCACATTTCATTTGCCCCCTCAGTTTCTGTTTGAATTAGCTGCCAATATTTCAAAATATGGGTATATAACATTCAAATCCAATGACTGACTTTTCTTGGGGAAAAAATTCAGCTCAATTGACAACATACTCATATTGAAAAAGTATCAAAACTTCCTGCTGGCAAGTAAAAAAAAAAAAAATGAAAAAGTAAAAAAAAAATCAAAATACGGATAACATAATCACCTGAAACTGAATAGCACCTGCCTAAATTTTGTTTTACTTTTGTTTTTGTTTTTTGTGGGGCTTTCTTCTTTAGAGAAAGGGTCTTGCTGCTGTGTGGCCCAGGCTAACTGCAATGGCACAATCACGGCTCACTACAGCCTTGAACTACTAGGCTCAAGTGATCCTCCCACCTTAGCCTCCTGAGTAGCTGGGACCATGGGTGCATGCCACTATGCCTGGCTAACTTTTAAATTTTCTGTAGACACAAGGTCTTGTCTACGTTACCCAGGCTGATCTTTAACTCCTGGCCTCAAGTGATCCTCCCACCTCGGTCTCCCAAAGTGCTAGGATTATAGGCATGAGCCACTGCACCTGGACTTCTGCCTGCTTTAGACAAGCATGCACTTTCCAGTTTTGTATCATTTTTTTTTTTTTTTTTTGAGACAGAGTCTCACTCTGTTGCCCAGGCTGGAGTGCAGTGGCGCAATCTTGGCTCGTTGCAACCTCCGCCTCCTGGATTCAAGCAATGCTCTGCCTCAGCCTCCCAGTAGCTGGGATTATAGGCGCCCACCACTATGCCTGGCTAACTTTTGTATTTTTAGTAGAGATGGGTTTCACCAATTTGGCCAAGCCGGTCCTGAACTCCTGACCTCGTGATCCACCCGCCTTAGCCTCCCAAAGTGCTGGGATTACAGGCGTGAGGCACCATACGCAACCCAGTTTTGTATCATTTCTTTATATCCTGCCTACTTCAATTGTTTACGTTAGTTCCCTGGTCCCACAGGAACTTGTTCAATATTCTCACTGCCTTCAACAGTCAACCCCATCCAGCCTGAAGAAATACTTGCAGAATAAAACTCTATAATCACCTTGGAAATTTTTCAATTATCATCTCTCACCTACATGATAAAGTTCTAACTCTTCCACATGAGTAGTCTGGCTCCAACTTCATCCAGAGCTATCTTTTGCCACTCCTCACTTTCTGCACACACTGACCTATTTGCAATTCACCCCGTTTCTTAGTGGCAATATTTTTGCACACTCTACAACCTCTCCTGGAGTTAAGGAGAAGTCTTCTGAATTGGTCACCTCTTGCTCATTCACGTATCTCTGCTATTTAAGTTTCAGCTGAGTATGCCATCTATGCAGCTCTCTCTGGGTTCCCCTTTAGGTATCATAAGGAACCACCATTATTGTTAAGTTCCTTAAAGACAATACTCATACCTAGCACACTGCATAGTCTGGGCACATGGCAAATGTTCAACAATCACTGATAAATAAATGTTTAAACATTTCATTTCTAAGCATCAACAGTTCTAAAATATAGGCATTTTCCCAATTTTATAATAAATAAGAAAACCCAAATTAAATAACTTAAGTTCACATAGCTGCTAAGTAAAAGAGTCAGAATTTGAACTATTGGCTGTTACGCCAAAACTTTCTGCCTTTTAGTATATTATACTTTCGGACTTTCCCATGAGATGCTTGTATAAATGTAATTTCACTACAGGATATGTCAGTGAAAGAAAATAGAGACCAAGTCAATACAAATGACTACAATGCCTAATCCTAAATCAAAGCTGACAGGATAATTCCCGTGGTTTAGTAGTATCCCTGAAATTTGAGTGGTTGTAGAAATGCCACGACAACTTTCAGAGTCCAAGGGAAACTATAAAACATTTTCATAACATCTTCATTTTGAGCACTTAGCATTTATCTTGCCATAATGCAAAGATGATTAGAAAACAGAAACAGAAAATCCAACCTACAATGAAAAATTTACTAAGAAAATTCACTGCCCATAGAATAGGCAAAAGGCAGACCATAAACTCTTTTAAAAATATATTTATGACAAAAAAAAATGATTAACAGAACTAATTAAAGTAATTCTGTGATGCAACTCATTAAATTTCAAGAAAAGTAAGTTATAAATGCTTCAATTAGAGCATCCTGCTCAAATACTGTTTTAATTTGAGCAGTACTTAGTAACATCTTGTGATATAAATTTATAAAGCATAAAATCCTAAATTTTGTTCTCATTCATAGTATTGTGAATTTCTTTTTTAAGAAAAGACAGAAAAATAAAAATCTTAACTTTATGTTATAGTAAACCTTTTCAGTAAAACCAGAAAGACTGAAGAAGCAAAAAAAAATCTTTACTATTTCTTTATTAAGACTTGATTTGCTTTCAATTTTTACAGTCTTGGGAAATTTCACTGCTCATTTACATAGGTTGCAAATTATCAAGTTTTTAAAGAGATTCAAAGATAAAACCTAATAAAATGTTCCAGTTTTCTTAAAAACACCAACTTTGAATTTTCTGCCTTCACCAGGATCTCTGAGCAAGCAAACTACTGACAAGTATCATCCTCAGGACATTAGGGAGTAAAACCCTTGAAAGCAATCATCCTTTTCACACAGATGGATATAGGTGTTCTCAGTGTTCTGTATGGCATACTCTTGCCACCTAAGCACCTGCAGTCTTACACTGTCCTGCTAGGCATTCCTAAAAACACCTGGGCAAGCTGTTTACTAAAAAAAACTAGACATTGGAAGAGATGAAGGATAATTACCAAATAAAACTATTCCTGGCACTCTCTCGACATTAGTGGAGAACCAAGCTCCAAGCCAGCACCTGGTGAAGGGAACTGCTAGATGTGATAATTCCAATTTACACATTCAGCACAACATTCTGTCTGCCTGTCAATTTGAAACAGTTTCCTATTCAGTGGTAACAGATACCCCAGAAGAATGCAGTGTCAAAATGCTGACATGAATTTTTTATGCATCAACTAGACCCTCTCCTCTGGACCAGCTGCATCTGCCTCTTCATTCTTGGAATGAACTGACAGTTCAGTTCTTTTTTCTGCTATACCAAAAAATGTTGATTTTTACAGGTTAAGTTTAAAGTATCAGATCTTCATACAGAATAAATACCAATAAAATTTTTCTTAGGCACAGCTAAAAAATAATTTAATGAAGCTAAAACATTCATTTTGTTGGTGTATCTTTATTCACATAGTACAGTACTTCTCAGCTGTCAAAACCATAAAAGTGTGTATTTCTAATAAACACAGAATTTACTAATTTTTTTTCTAAGTTGACAGGATGAGAACAGAAATAGGCCAGAAAGGCACACAGCTACAGACGGCATAGTACATTTACAAATGCTAAATAAAAAAGAAAAGAAATTTTTACTCCAATTCATGGAGGTTCATTTCCTCCAAGTCTTTTCACATTTTCATTTCATAATGATCATACTTTGAAGAAGTATTATAAAAGGAGAGTTAATTCAATGTTGTATCAGGAGAGAATTTTCTTACTCTCTTCATTATTAAATGACAAATATAGCAACTATGGTTACAGAATATGGCTTTTCATTAATTTTTTTCCCACATACATACCAGATTAGATTCATAAATATGTCTTCCCATAAGTTACATCTTTCTCTTACCAGGTGGTTACCTGGAAGATTATTAATTTGTTCTAGTGATGCAGCAACACTCCTATTTGCTTTATGAAACAGCAATACATTCTTTTCAGTTACTTTCAGTGGTGCCAAACTTTCATTTTTAAAGTGGACTGACTTTCTAAAATAAATGTAAACCATTCAGGAATAAAGCTTGACAAGATAATGCTTTCATTTGAGAGATACCACTATTGTTTTAAAACGAGGTGATAATTAACTATTACTATTAGATATTAGGATTAGAAACTAGCATTTCTGAAACCTCAAATCCATGCTGAACACTGTCAATGAAAAATTCTTAAGTTTTCTGAGCAAACATTTTAGTTACAAAGTACTTGAGGCTATTCTAGAATAGGTATGGTTGTACAGATTATAATAATTTTTAATTCACCATTCTAAGTCAGGTGCTTTCCTCTTCAAAATTATAATATAAAAAATACATCCTATAGTTGTACTGTATATTGACCTCAATTTCTACTAAATACAGAATTGGCTAATTTTTTTTCTAAATTAGACACAGAGGGTAAATCATAAATTCATTTGCAAACGTAAACAGAAAACAAGAAATTCTGACTGCCAGAATACATACACACACACACACAAACTTAAGTGGCTATTTTATGACAGTTTCCCCCAAAAAGCTATGAATTTTAATAATATAAGCTATAAACATGTTAACATAAAGTAATTAGGAACAAAAAGAGCCAAAAGTCATTAAGAACCAAAAAAGTGATACATTTACTGGTGTGATGTATAAATCTATGTATCATTTTAATAAAATACATCATGGCCCATTATGAAGATAAAATTTCCTCCTTATATTTAAGCTAAAATCAGAGAAGGGTTTTCTAGTTAGTAAAGAATTCACAAGACAAGATCACAAGTATTTTCTAAATGACTAGAGATATTCATTACTCATCATTTTTAACTGATGCCTTCATAATTACTTACCTTCTACAACATATTCTCAAACCATAGAAAGCAAATGGCAATATTAGCTGGGCTCATCAATGGATTTTAAGAAGGAAGCTCCATATTTAGGGAAGAGAAGCCGATGTTAGCTGACTTAAGTATAGGTTATTACCATCCAGGTAATTTAAACAACTACTAAAAGTCTCATAATAAGGATTGAGGCTGCAGTCAGTAACTAGGGTTTGCTACAATTAAGTTTAAAAATATACTTAAATTATACTTAGCTGTTAATTCTAAGGACTGTATTCCTGCAAGATACACCCTATCTATGCATTTATGGATACTCCTTTGTTTTCGATATTCATAAACTAACCATATTGTTTTTGCGTGTTCATTAGTGAAATCCCTGATCCATAAATTAAGTATATATTTAAAATGGTACCAAGTCTCTTTCCATGTGCTTCTCAATCATTTAAAATAGTTTCGAATGCCTAAGCTCCATGAAAAATATAGAAATAAATAAAACGCTGTGCCTAACTTCAAGGAATTAGCTAAAACATATAAAGGAGGTGTAAGAGGTATCAACAGCGACAACAACAAAACCTTACAGGAAAGAAATACCTATAAATTGCTCTGACCAATAAAAATGTATTTTAAATGTATTTTCTCAGTCACATCATTCACATTTCCAGTGTTCAATAACCCCTTGTGGCTTACCGTATTGGACTGTGCTGTGCTGCTATGTAAATTCAGAGGATTTCTGTTTAGATAAGAAAAAGCCTCCTAAAGGTTACTAGCTTTCAAAAAGTATACTAAAGAACAAAAAGGAACTGAACAGGTTGAAGAGTGAATTTACTGGCATTGTTTTCAAGAAAGAGTATATAGCTTGGTTGGTGCTATGGGAGAAAAACCTCACTTTTTGAGGTCTGTGAACTTTATGCCATGCCTTTAAGATTTTGTTTCACTTAGTGAAAAACAGGTCGTAGAACTGACTAGATTAAAGGAAATAATGAAAATATCAGGTATGAAAGACAATGACACATGTTGTAGATATTCAAAAACTGAAAGAAGGGGTAAAAAAGGAGGAGGAGAAAAAAAGACAAAGAGAATTTAAACCAGTACTAAGACAAGATACACAACAGAGCTGCTGCCTCTTAATTCACTAGAATAGACTCATATTAGACAGGTATGAGACTCTAATGAAATGTTATGGTTAAGCCTCAAAATGATCTACGGATGCTGGCAAACGTTTATTTTAATATTGTGCTCCAGCACCTAGATAAGAAAGAACCAAAGTACCATCTACCAGTAACCAGTAATTAAGTATAAAGTAGCTTTCATTCTGGTATGGGTGTTTAAAATCAATGTGGCTGATTCTAGTGGGGAGGAGTATTCAGCAGGACAAGTCAAATACTGAGTCTGTCTTCTGACTATAGCACGGTGTCAACTATATTGTGTCCTTGTACTTCTTGGTATACAGCATTTCAAAGTGTTGAACTGAAATGTATTCCAAAATGCAGAATTAAAGAGGTACTAGTCATTCATGTTATTTATTTGTATTTCTCTTCTAAATCTATGTATTTAAAGGTGTCAAACTGTATATCAGAGTTTATAAAGCAAATAAACACTATTCAGGCAGGTGTCCATCCACCGTGACAATCTGTCCACACCTTTAAAGTCTTACTCCTTTACCAAGCATGCAATCTTAAGGCATTTTTATATACTTATCAGTATTACAAGAAAGTCAATTGTCCTAAGACCAAAATATTATTTAAAATCAAATTCAGATTCATCTTTTTTGGACAAAATTACTAGAAACATTTGTTTGGACCTTGTCTGAAGGGTTTCAATTTTACATCATTCCATTTTAACTTGTCTAATCAGTTGAACAAAAGTACTTTATGTAAAATGATTCTTTTAGTTGCCTTAGCTACAAATCCCTGCAGGATACTATAATTGAAATCTACTCACGTAAGTTAGGAATAATTAGGGCCCCAAATTAAACCAAACACAAAGTTAATTCAAATAGTCAGCTGCTGTCATTTAAATGGTTACGGGGTTTTATTGTTGCTTAACATTTCTGAATGCTTTTAAATATACTTTGTTCTTCTAGTCTGTATTTAGTATTTCAGTACAAATAGAAATGGGATTAAGAAGCAAAGATTCACCAGCCTTTCAAATGGACTCACACCTACATCCAGTCTTTCGTCACTGAAGGTTTTCCACTCAATCAGTGCTATCAGTCAATTAACAACTCTGTTGAAAGAATGGAGTGACAGCTCTCAAAGGCAAGTTTTCTGGTAAATAAAGCAAGATCACAGAATCTACAGTGAGTGCCATTAAAACAACAAAAGTAGAAGCTTTTGAAAGCTAACAGGGATGGTTTCTATTTGCTTAACTCTAAAACAAAGCAAAGGATTAAACGAGCTTCCTGTTGTAAGCAAACAAAAGGGAAAAGATAATGTCCAAAACACATACCTGAAGGATGGGCTCAGGAGGCCCATGCCTTTTAACTATTTTAATGATGACTGATAATCAGTCTGAATTGGTAACTAAATATAGTAAGAGTTACAATTCTTGTTATAATTGTTACAGGTTTTCAGTGGTCTGATAAGTTAATGGTTCTCAGCAATAGCTGGTAACTTCAAAGATAAATTGTGCTATTTAAAAAATACATGCTTATGGCTGTAAACTTTTGAAGATTATTTGAAAGTTGGAGTGTTGGCATGATTGGTCTTCCTGTATTATACACAATTTTCACTAAAAGACAAATTTTAACATAGTTTTTCATCTAAAATGGTAATAAACATTAAGAAAATTCTGACATAAATTAGCTCTTTTGATAATTACCATTCAGTTATGCAATGTTCAGCAATATAAGTACACTTTAAATATTCGTAACAGCCTCATGAGATAGGAAAATATTAATGATCTGAAGCTAAATATAAAGTTCTACAGCAAGAAAACTGGACTGGCAGTTAAGCAGAGCTTGACAAAGAAACAATCTGCAGGCCTTAGTTTCTACTTCTGTAAAATGAAAAATTCTACACCGCTAAATTCTTTAATTCCACCAAAAAAAATCAAAATAAAAATACTTTGACCTCTCAGGTACGTATATAGAACTCCCTATATTAAAAATTTGCTAACTTAGTTTTGAGAGGTTTAAAAGGCTGAAGAGTCTAATAAACTTCATTAAGAAATAAGTTTACTTTATAATTGGTTTTATCATAAAATTAAAACAAATCATCAGCACCCTATCTTTGCCTCTGAAAGAAAAGGGAAAAGGAGATTGTGTCCACTAACAAAAAGAAAGAAGAAAATCTACAAAGTGAAAAACTCACTAGATAACCTTAGGTAGAGAAAATATATTTAGCCATTTTTAATGACCAGTTAACAATCAGGTACTTCCATCCCATACTCTTGATGTCAAGGAATTAACACTTAAGTGAAAACAACAATTGTCAGTTGTTTAAATATATTGACTTTGAAAAATTAGTGTAATAAAAATAAACTTTTTCTAAGTAAAACATACACTTTGTATTACATGATTTTATAGTGTTACTTTAACTAATAAAACATTTGTATTAAAATGCTATTAAAAACACTGTTTCTGTGTATGATAGAGTGAAAGAAGGACAGATCAACAGGGAATAGAGGGAAATATTAGGGAGAAAGGGTCAGGCTGCATTGTTGCTCAGGGATTTTTCAAAACAACTCACCAGATAAAAGGTCAATAGAAAGCATATAAAATAGGATTAGAAGTGCAACAAAATATAAAAATGTTCAGTAAAGTTTCAAGGTAGCTTAGTTCCTTTTTTAATAAAATGAGTTATACAACTGAAAGTGATATTATTTCTATATTTCAACTATGGTTGTTTGGGTTTAAAACAAACCTTGATTTTTAACAGTGGAAGTCACTGTCATGTAAAATCTCATTTTCTAGACTCAACATTTTAATAACCAAAATTCAGTAATACAAATGTCCTCTCACAGACCAGCAACCTCAGCATCACCCGGGAGCTTATTAGAAATGCGGAAGGCCCATCCCAGATTACTGAGGCAAGAATCTACATTTTAACAAGATCCCTGAGTGATTTACATGCACATTAAGTTTTGAGGGGCATTGTTCTAGATAAATAAGATGTTTAAAATCCAGCTTGACCTCCATCATCTTTCTAGGGCAGCTGTACACATCTCTTCCTGAGTCTTTCCTCTCTCTGGATCCTAATACACATTCTTTCCTTTCCTAAATGAGCCTTCTTGCCTGTGCAATGGGTTCCATTGCCCTTCCTTCCACCTGGAGACAAATTCAGGTATTCAACAAATCTACTAAAAGCAACCAAACAAGAAAACTGTCAAAAAAAATACTTTGCTTCAACCAGGAAATACACTTAACCTACAGCACCTGTTTCCTTCACTTTACTTACCAACTTTTTAAAAAGCCTGTCAACATTGCCTCATCACAGCATTCTAGCATATAAAAGTGGCCTCTTAAAATCCAACAGGCTTTCTATTGTAATGTGTAACTAATGTAAGGAAGTCTCTGACTTGTATTAGCATACCATATTGCCTCTAACCAAAGCCTGAACTTAATACAGGCATATCGACCACCTGGCTTAGATTTTAGTACTATGAAGAGAAAAAGAAGAATCAGTATGGGAAGAGAGAACTAATTAATGATTAATACAGACAGACAAACACACACCAATTAGATACAAATAGATTAGTACAAGAATAGTAAAACACACCCTGTAACTATGCAACAAAACGAAAATTATACTTGGATGGCTTTTTTAGATTAAGTCCCTGTGCAAAAGAAAACTAGGCTTCATATGAATCCCTCCTCTTTTTTTTCCAGGGAATTCTGTTTCTTGAAACACCAAAATTCCTAAAATTCAGAACTTCATCTTCATGGTGGGATATTTTAATAACTACAGTCATGTTTTAGCTTCTCTCAGCTGTTTAACAACATAAAAACTCTTAAAAATAAACTTTATTAAATATATGAGACAAAAATCATTTAAGTAGAGACAAGCACTGAAATTAGAACAAGAGCAGTGACATTTTCATTCACAGTTCAATCTGTATAGATATAAACAGTGTTTTATTTCTATTGTTTTTACTTTATTTTTGTTCTCTCAACCATCATCCAGAATCCATTTTTAATTTGGCTACGTTCCAACTTCAACTACTTTGTTGGTTAAAATTTAATTCTTACCAGTTGGTTTAACATTAGCTCACTTCATTTTAAATTAACTGACCAAAGACCTTAGATCTCACCTTATAAAAACGTTAATTCCCAATGAATTAAAAATTTAAACAAAAATATTTAAGAGCTACAGGGAAATGCAAGTGAAAAAATATTTAACTGAGATCAAGATATGCATTTTCAAGCATAAAAATAATGAAAGATCTCATAAAATAACTATACAACAAAAAGGAAAGAAAAAAGGGTGCAATAATGCAAATGTAACAATATCGTGACAATTATTAAATATGCAATTAGTGTTATACTACAAATCTCTCTCTTCTGTTTGAAGATTTCATTAAAAATTTAAACAATGTAAATTAAACGAAAAAGCAAACAAATAGGTTTTCATAATAAAAATGACAAAAGGGGATTCTCATCAATAAATTGTAAAAAAATAAAAATAAAAAAGTATTAGCAATATAAACAGAAAAGTTAACAAAAGCAATGAACAGAATTCATATCAAAACAACTGACCAATAAATAAGTCTACAAAAAATGTTTTTGTCCTCAGAAGTATCCCCCAAATTACAAATTTAATTTTTAACAGATCCCCTTTTCTACAGATAAAAGTGTTAATTCTTTTTAAAATTTAAAATCAATGCTGGTAAAGTACATGGATTTACATACTGGTTATCAATGTGTGCACATAGGTTTAACCCTTCAGAAGTACCAGTTTGGAAGATGTCTATATCTCCTGTATAATTATCAGAATTCTAGAATTCTAGCCTCAGGAAATAATCAGTTGTGAAGGAAAAAAGTATATATAGTATATATTTTACTTATATTTGAAAGATATCAAGTACAAATGGCTGGCAAGTAGAAAAGGAGAATTAAAAAATTTGTATAATTAATAAATTACGATGAAACTGTTAACATTCATTATCTAAATATATAATGGCACAGTAATACTGTTTCTGATAATTAAAAGTGAAAAATATAAATATAAGAGTATATGTAGATGAATAACCTAATTTTGTTTTTATACATAATTTGGCTTTATCCATAATAAGTATGTGTACAAGGTGGAAAAACAGAAAGGAAATGTGCTGCGGCATAACAAAGTCATAGAATTATGAACCTTTTAAAAGTTTTATCTTAATTTTTTAAATTTTCTCTTTCCTCATGAAGATGTATTACATTCAAAATCAGAAGAAATAAAACACTTTTAAGAAAAATAAGCCCTCAAAGCAAGAATTATGGCAGACATAAAAGTCAAACTCAGGAGAGTCCCATGCTGATAAGAAGAGATTATAAATGATGTTTCTGCTTCCTGAAGTGCTGATACGTTATTCCCTTCTCAGCTTTACATTTTAGCCAAGAGATCCCAAGGCTGGGACTAGGTATTCTCCTGGAATCACTTCTGTCAAGTTGACAAAAGGAGTTCAGGAACAGAGTTGAAAGATGCCATGAGATATTCACTAATCCACATTGATGTCTAATATATGTAGCCTGCATGGCTGTCATATGTCATTCTTTGTCTTGCAGAGGAGGGGAAAAGAAAATAAAGAGTACCATGGGGTACCAAGCATATGTTTTAGTAAGACACTCCCTTAGTAATATGGCAGATAAATCAGTTTTTTGAGACACAGCAGGTTCTACAATAGTCTTCAGATGTGTTCAATCACTTGTATTATCTTAATCTCTATTATCACAAGCTATATTAAAAAATTAAAAAGTGTATTAATTCAAAAGATGAAGAGCTTTATCAATGGTGAAACTAATGAGTAATGAGAAATTAAGAGAATTACAGTTCCACAAAATTAAGGTGCTCTAAATGCCTCCTATGCTTTTAATTAAGCTACCTGTAATATACTATTGATTCTTTCAATCTGTGACGGCAATTGTGTAAAAAATGCCTAATACACATGTAAAATCAGTATTTCTAAAGTTTACTCTAGCATGAAAGAGCTAATAACCTCTTTCCTTTTAATAAATTATTATTTAATAACAAATTTATTTATTAAATATTTGATATGGTCTTTTCTGTCAGAAAATGGAGCCTTACAGGAATTAAACAGCCACACAATGTTTTTGAGGTCTGCTGGGTGACTGTTGTGAACGGCATACATATGTGAAACACTTTTCCACCAACAATAGACCTATGGGTGAATCCACACAAATTGTGGATAAACAAATTTTTTCCATGAATAAAGAGAGGCAAAAGAGGATGGAATCAAGAAGAAAGTATAAGGAAAAGTGGGAAAGAAAAAAATCAACAATCAAGCACTTGAACTTTATCTTCATTTATGAAATGGCATATTCTGACACTAAATATTGGTATCGAAGATGACCAAAGTATAATTCAAATTAACTTTTGAAAAGATGCCAGTGTATCCTATTAAGCTTAATTTTATTTTTGGCAATTTTGAGTGACATTTGAAACATAATTACCTTCATCTTGAATGCTGATAGTGATACTATAATAATTTGATTTTTACAAGAGAAGAAACAACATCATACAATTTGTAAAGGCATAAAGATTTATATTTTTAAAACTGAATTATCACTACCTATGGAGAAGAAAGCTGCTGCAATCAAATTACAATATACTCACGAAACACAATAAATATCTAAAGTGTCCTAAGAGCAATGCAGCTATTTTCTTAAGGAGTAAAATCACGTTGGTCTAAAGTAAAAACATAAAATAATTTTTGGCCGGACGCGGTACCTCACGCATGTAATCCTAGCACTTTGGGAGGCCAAGGCAGGCAGATCACAAGGGTCAGGAGTTCCAGACCAGCCTGGCCAATATGGTGAAACCTCATCTCTACTAAAAATATAAAAATTAGCCAGGCATGGTGGCAGACGCCTGTATTCCCAGCTACTTGGGAGGCGAAGGCAGGAGAATTGCTTGAACCCAGGAGGCAGAGGTTGCAGTGAGCTGCTATCACACCACTGCGCTCCAGTCTGAGTGACAGAGCAAAACTCCATCTCAAATAAAAATTAAAAAAATAATAATTTTTAAAAAATGTATTGCTTTAGATGGACATTAATTTACATTATTTGTGAATTTAAAAAATAAAGTTAACATTTGCTATACAGCAAGCACAGAGATACAATTCCTATTAATTTAATAGGAGTTGTGACTCCCATTAGGTTTACAGCAAATCCTGAAGTACCTTCCTGAAAATTTACCTCCTAGGTGTCAACAAATCAAATATACTGATGTGAACAAAAGTAATCAACTATTAGATTGGGAAATCTGAAGTCCCCACAGTAAGTCGATTCAGTGTTATCATAGCAATGGTCCAAGTTAAAATACAACTGTAAACAGGAGGAAAAAAAAGGCATATCCCATGGCTATTCTAATATATACATGCTTGTTTTTAAACAAAATCTTAATTAGTTGCCATTACTTAAAAATCTTAATGTTTGGTTTCTGCTGAAAGTCAGGAAAACTGGAAAAACCAAGCAAACTACTAGAATGGTAATCACAGATCCTCAAGGCACCAACAGGTATTTAAGGTTTCAATCCCTGCACAAGACCATGAGCTTCTCAAGAGTAAGAACTGTGCTTTCACACATGTTTATGGCAGCACAATTCATAATTGTAAAATTGTGGAGCCAACCCAAATGCCCATCAATCAATGAGTGGACAAAGAAACTGTGGTGTGTGCGTGCGTGCGTGTGTGTGTGTGTGTGTGTGTACGGAATGCTACTGATCCATACCAAGGAGTGAATTAGCAGCATTTGCAATGACCTGGATAAGACTAGAGACTATTATTCTAAGTGAAGTAACTTCAGGAATGGAAAACCAAACATCCCATGTTCTCACTGACATGTTGGTTCTAAGGTATGAGGACGAAAAGGCATAAGAATGATACAATGAACTTCGGGGACTTGGGGAGAAGAGTGGGAGGGAGCAAGGGATAAAAGACAACATATACGGTACAGTGTTTACTGCTCGGCTAATGGCTGCACCAGGATCTCACAAATCACCAAAAAACTTACTCATGTAACCAAATACTACCTGTCCCCCAATAACTTACAGAAAAATAAAAAATAAAACAAAAAAGAACTGTGTCTTGTGCATTATTTTCTCCTTGTGTATTTTTGAATCCTAAGCATGCAGCTCAATTTAATCACTGTTATCAAGGAAAGAGGGAAGAAACCACCTAGGAAAACTTATTTGAGTTTATCTGCAAGAACCTAGGAAATGGTACAAAAAGAACTAATCTCTGTAAGATGTTAAAAGGTTACAATAATGTAAGGGCCCAGAAAAAAACACAGTGGCTGAATGGTTAAATTTATATATGCCTTCCTATGCCTTCTTACCTAACGTTGATTGGCTTTCTCTGTAGGTGTTCACAGAGTATTATCTGCTTTCTGACAATAAAGGACTACCATGTCATGCAAAACTTTCTAAGAGAAACCCATGTGATGCTGGATCAATGTTCTAACAGTGTGTATTAACTGTGTATACTCTTACAATTAGCCATATGGGTTCATCCCAGGTTCTTTTTACCCGTAGGAGGGAAGTGCTTCAGAAGCAATACCCCCTGGCCTGATGCGCCAAAAATGAAACTTCTCCCAAGAGCAGATATGAATACTGCCCTGATAGACGACACCGAAAATAAAGCTGCAGTATCTCATGAAAAAAGTCTCTGTTTGCTACCCTCCCCCTCCACTGAGTTAAGCTACTGTGGAAGCAAAGTGGCCTCTAACTTGATTGGAAATTTTTTCATTATGTGGACTAATGAGCCATTGGCCCACACCTGGAATCTTTTTTAAATGTATAAAAACATTCAAACATAACAGCAGGAATTCAGTTAGGTTTTTTTTTCCCCCAAAAATGAGATGCAAAATAATCAGACTACACACAAGATTTTCACAACAATCCAAGCTGGAAATTTGTATTATTAAACACGATTCCTGAATAATCACTATCTTATTATTCATTCAGACATATTGCATATCATGTTAGATATGATGTATCTTCAACTCTAGAGCAAAGAGCAATGTCATCTCAAAATAAAATATTAACCCAAAGATTGTAACTGCCAAGTGTGACTTAAATCCAAGTGAACACTATTTACTTTCTGAATACAGAAATTATTATTTTAGGTATTTCTACATTGGTTATTTAAATTATATTACATTATATCAATATACTGAATGTAGACGACTGGAGAGACAAGGAGAACATGATAAAATATAACTTTGAAACAAGCAATTCAAGTAAAATTCAGCAAAATTGAAATGTTAACATTTTGAAGCTTATTACAAAGACAGCAGAATAATACGCTTCTATTAGTTGACAGAATGCCCCTTCTCTATCTATCATTTTAATAGGTATAAATGAGATCACTTAAAAGTACATATAAAATCAATTTTTAAATTCTTAAACATTTTTTCAAGAATATTTAATAGGAATTTTTTTTAAATCCATTATATTTTACATGCATTTCTCAGAGATTTTATACCCTTCACAAATTTTACAAGATTAATACATTTTCCTGCCAATAACTGCCACCATCAACTAGCTATAAAATTTATATATCTTAGCTCCGTAATAACTTCTAGCGTGCTCTAAAAAAACACCTGGATGTGTATTGTTTTCATATGGAAATAATATTTAAGACAAAGAAAACAATGGATACCAGAAATCTATACAGTAGTTAATAAATGATGGTTCCAATTATTTCATTAGGCTTCAAAAGTATATTTACTTTTTTAAAAATCAGGTCTGAATTGAAAACTACACTCATTACTATTTCTAGATTTAAAAAAAATTTTAATGCAATAGTGCTTAAGAAAAATTCCACATCTATTTTTAACTACAAGGAAATAGTTACATTTCTACAAATTTAACATTATTATAAAGATTATATGTATACGTACATATATATAGCTAAAGATACAGACAACATAAAAAAATGAACCATTATTAAAAAGTAAGTTTTTGTAAAAGACTAAAAATTTTAATTTAGGAGTTTTAGAATTATGCCCACACTTAAGCAAATAAAGATGTAACTAAAGATGAAAGAGTTTCCACAAAATATCTTCCATTTTACTAAAATAAATGTAGTGAATAAATGTAAAATGTATACCAAAACAGATCTTTCATTTAGTTCCCTCAGATTTATTTAGAATGGTTATATTTCACAAATGTATGTAAAATATAAATTCATATATCTAGCACTTTCTATACCATATCTGTGTAATCAAAAGAACTCAAACACCTAATAAGGAATTCAATATTCAGAAAATCATTTTAACACCTATTTTTAAAATAATAAATGAATATTCTAGCTACTTCCATGTAAAGAAGATTGTACAGCTCAAGTTCTTCTGGATTTAAAAAACAAAATTTAAGTTGGATCTTACCTTCTGTATTCGGTAAGAAGCTGATTACAATGATAAACCACAGACTTCGCATTCTGCAACCAGAAGACACCATTATTGATCCCTTTAAATATTTTCTTTGTATTCCTTAATGAATCTAGTTATAAATGCCCAGCTTCATCAAAACCAGCAGTCTGCATCATTGATCTTCATATCTGAAAAACAAACAAATCCATCATTTACTCTACGGTCTTTCTACATCACACACACACACAAAATGCAGAAATGACAATTATCTCTCTCTGTTCCTCCCTCCCTCTCCTAAGTATAAAACATATTTTGATTCTATATCCTATATGGAAGCTGCTCCTACATACTGGATATCTGAAGCTTACATTCTGAAAACAGTCAAAGCCCAAAAGTTGCTGACTGCCTTTTTGACAGTCAAATTGCCAAAATTTGTCCACAGCAAAATAATTCTATATACAAAGGGATTCTGAAAATGCCGCATTTCTAAACACCAAATTGGACTATTATTTCCCTTACTGCTAAGTATTCATAGCCCTTATGGATCTAGTTCTCTGAACTGGAGAATGTACAAAAACTTCAGGAGTGTGACTTAGTGTTTCTCAGCTCCTGTTCTCAGCTCCTAAGATCACATGAGATCAGGTCATTTGCTGGGTTCTGTTCAAGTGTTTTATTCCTTTCTAAGGTTGTGTGAAGAATCACAGCAAACATTGGGCTTATAATACAGATAAAATGAAGGCATTTCCCAAATATATGTCCAGCCTCCTGATTTAGCCTCTGAGGGAAATGAAATTACAAGCTTTGGCCGGGTGTGGTGGCTCATGCCTGTAATCCCAGCACTTTGGGAGGCCGAAGCAGGTGGATCACCTGAGGTCAGGAGTTCAAGACCAGCCAGGGCAACATGGTGAAACCCCATCTCTACTAAATATACGAAGTTAGCCAGGCGTGGTGGCACACGCCTGTGATCCTAGCTGCTCGGGAGGCTGAGGCAGGAGAATCACTTGAACCCAGGAAATGGAGGTTGCAGTGAGCCAAGATCGAACCATTGCACTCCTGCCTGGGCAACAAGAGCGAAACTCCATCTCAAAAAAAAAACAGAAATTATAAAGTTTTCTGTTAAAGGAACATCTTACAGTTCTCTTCATGTTTGTTTCCTATTATGTTCTTCCAAGCAATACTCTTACCAAGTTTTCTCCAGTCGTCCTTACCCTGCTGCAATGCAACTAAAAAGTTTTATAAAGTGCAGCAGTGAAGAAACTCTTCCCTCCCTTTCTGAAGTTGTGTGTATAACTCAATAAAACCAACTCATTACATCATTTTGATGCTGTCACTAAAGCATGAAGAAAATTTAGAAAACAAAATTTTCCTGGTAACTTGAGTTCTTGCACATTATCTGACCTACTGTGCATGTACTACATGCTTCATGTAGCGTATCATATGAGATGCTATTAGCAGTACACTACAGTCTACTATCAGTTCATTATAATGCAACCTGAATGGAAAAGCAGGCAGATGTTAAATGGTTTGAAACACTTACTGTCTATAAAGGTACTATCTTGCTTTACTAAGAATACAACAAAAATAATGTAAGAAATTAATCTGAAATCATTCAGGCCCATAATTTCAGAGACATAAATGCTTTCCTAAAGATCCCTTTATGACCCAGAATTAGCCCAAGTTTTAGCTCTCTCTGAAAGCACTGAAGACATGGGGAAGGGGGAGTATTACGCCATTTAAGAACACACCTCAGATGCTTATCTGTCCAAAGAAAAAAACATACACAACACAGGAAAATGCAAACTTCCTCAAAAAGAAGAATAATGTATCAAAAATTAATCTGATGGAGACATCTGGCACACATCTCTGCAAAACTAGCTGGCTGGCTCAGTACATTTTTCACTCTGAGCTCCCACAGACTATTCAAAAGTAGCCAAAACCAAAAGTGAACCTGTAGTTTACAACTGCTGTAGCAATGCTGCTGCCTTAAAACTGAAAGTTATTCTATATAAAGCATTTTAAAAAGTCAGTCAATCTCATGGCTTGTCACATTCCAAAGGCCATCAATGAACAATTTCTTATATCCGTACAGTCTGTTCAATGATCTGATCAAGCAATCAGAATAATTTAAATGTGTAGATGAAGTGCATTGCTGCTACAAGTAAAATTAAGTCAGCCTTTGGACTGCTCTGGATTCAAGCAAAGAACTTTTACTGTCCAAGTTTTTGTTGTAATAATGGGTACTTTGATTTCGGTGAGCTAGTGCCTACAGGCAGCCTCCCCACATGCTCAACTCTTGCACAGGTTTACACTTTCTTAAAGTGATCCAAGACCAGTCTGTCTTCAGTCATCCGCTATTTAAAAGAGCCCTTGTTTGTGGGAAGAAAGAGGAAGGAAGAAATCAGGGACTGATGACTGCCTTGTAGGAAACAGCTGCCAAGATAGGAAAACCTCTGTTAGTGAAGGGGAAAAGGAGGAGGAAACCACACAATCAAGACCTCTATTGTGGTCTTTGGCCAGGACAGAATACCTCATGAAAAATTTTATATACTAAAAATTAAGTGTATTCTTAAGGTTTGAGAATGTGAAACACAATTTTAAAAGTATACACCATTCACTTATGAGACTTAGTATAAGTGATTGTTTCTGATAAATAGAAACAGATTCTAGAACATATAAAATCACAGTTTCTTTTATTAAAATAAAGCTTAAGTCAATCTGCCTGTGCAATGAATAAGTGAAAAGAATATCAAATTTATTTTTATCATTCTACAACCTGTGCCCAATCACTTTTACATGAAATAAAATTATTTCCAAAAGCCCAAGCGTTATGTGCAATTTGGAAACTAAGTCAAAAGATTTTACTGCTGTGATCCAAGTTTTAAAAAACCTTCGATTAAACAAATGTTAGTGAAAACTGAAATACCTAACAAACCACAATCAGCTAAAAATAGAACAAATAAATAATCAACTATGATGAAACTAATCCCAAGGAGAGATTCTTTCTAAATCATACTACAGCCAAAAGACACTTACTGGCATAGATATAGCTAATACTGGTCTTTCAAATTCTGTAACTGTGCTCAATAACAGCATTTCACAAAGCAAATCAGAAACAAGTAACAAAACCAGAAAAGGGCTGTTAAATTTTCTTTCAACAAACAAAAGATTAAATGATTTCCATATTAAAAACCTTTCGGTTTTTTTAAAACCTTTTTCCAAGAACATCGAAGAGCTTAGGATGAAGTGGGGGAGGAACTGGGAGTGTAGAAAACTACTCCATGATGAAGCTCCTGGTAATGCTTGCCATGTAACAGTTCATTTCTTAGTAAAAACAGACACTGCATATTTCGACTTAAACTATAAATGACCTTGACTTTCAAACATCCAAACCACTTCTAACATACAACCCACTTCCACCTCTGCTTTTTCCTTATCCTTCAAATAAGATGCAAACAATTTCTTCCTAATCTTGTTCCTATAAACCACAACTCATTGTCTACCAAACCCCTGTCATGATTTTTTTTTAGATCTAAGTATCCTATTACTCTGTCATGTAAAAAGTCAATTAATGCATCATTATTACCAAACCGTCCAAAGCTCAACAGTGACTTCCAGGAATATGCTTCAGCCATGTATAACCCAACAGCCCTCAAGATCTTATACTCAACTTGCATGTACAGTCAGCTGTAGTCTTTCAAACAGTAGCCTGCTTACATTTATTAGCTGCATTAAATGTCCTGCCTAAAACTGTCAGGAAAATTATTTAAAAGGACAACACCGCTAACTAATTTTAAGTCACATATTTGCATTACCTTACAAGGAAATCACATCTAGCCTTACTATGTGATGAGGCTTATTTAGCAAATATAGAAAAAATAAAATGTTTACTGATAAACATCAGTGAAAGAAATAGAGTATAACACGTTTCCAGTTAATGAGGGCAAAAGAAAATTAAACTATCACTTTCTAAAACTGGTTAACTAACGTTGATATTCTACTAGGAACAAAGCCATCATAAGGATTGCTATCTAAAGTTTTATTTTTGATTTCTACTCATGGACAGTAAACCACTGCAAACACTGAATATTAAGTGCAAAACAATTATAAGCACAAAGAGAAAAGAGAAAGAAAAGAGCATGAGGACTACCAAAGTAACCCATCCTTGTTATGCACTAATGCTGTGCAAAATGAAACATTAATGTTTTGGGTAAGCCTAAATTCTACGCACTAAATATATGTCAACTCTAAATGAAAACTGAAGTTGGCTTTACAAAACCAGTCTCTGATCTTATTTGCACTATAAAATTATAATCATTATAAGACAGAATTTACTAACAAAAGCTGCTTTTCTCTATTTTATGAAAACAAACACAAAAAAGGATGATATAATCCAATTCTGCCTTTTCATTTTCTATGCAAAGGCTTAGAAAATAAAAAATAAATTACAGTTTTATTTCACTTTAGCTGAACCTCAATTGGGTTATTCACTTTTCAGAAATATTTTATGTGTAACCTTTACCGACTAGATTTCCCCTTCTTGACATAAAGGAAACATCATTACCCCTGGGAGGTTTTCCTTCAGTAAGTCTGCTAAGTATAAACCTTTGCTTATGGCTAATCAGAAAGGCTTTCTTAGAAGCTTCAGACATTCAGCCTTCTTTGGGGTTTGAGTTGATTTTCTTTCCTTCACAAGGATAGGGCTGGGGCTGGCAATGCTAATAGAGATTTTAAAACCACGTGGCCAACCACTAGTCACCACCTCCTTTCTCCATCTTCTTTCTGCAAGCACTGCTATCAAGTCTAGAGGATTTTAATTAAACTATTTATACAAAAGTCTCCTTAATACTCATCATTGGTCTTTCCCTTTACTAAAATTCCTTCTTTGTGAAGGAATAAATTATCCTATAAGAGGGCTTAGAGGAGGAGCAAAAAGAAGAGTTTAGGAATGCTCCTAGTAAATTTCATTTGCTATATGCTGTAATATCTAGGAGTCAAGCTGAACATGCAAAAGAGGCTTGTAACTGTGGACACTTAAGAGATGCGGTCCAGGCAATCTGCCATTCTTTTCATCAAAATCCGTCCAGTTGAAATAACAAATAGCTATAATTTTCAAACTGATGTAGAGGACATTTTATAACTAAACATAAAATTGCAAATGAAGTTTCAAAAGAAAAAAAAATGAAGCTAGATGCTCAGTTCAAAATATTACCTTACACACGTAAAAAGTTGACACTTTTCCACCAAAAATACATACATATATATATATAATTTATATATATATATATATATATATATATATATATATAAATCCACTTGTTAAAAATACTTTGTATTTATTGTTAGAAAAAAAATTGTATCTACCACATAGAAGTTAGCTTTTTCCCCATTTGGGGAAAAGAAAAAGTTATTTTTAAATGGCAGTCCTCTCCAATTTTAAAAAACATTGTATTGCTTCTTTTCTTTTTTTGGGGGGAGGTGGGGGTGGGGGAGAGTGGGGACAGAGTCTCGCAACCTCTGCCTCCTGGGTTCAAGCAGTTCTCCTATCTCAGCCTCCTGAGCAGCTGGGATTACACACGCACGCCACCACACCTGGCTGATTTTTTGTGCATTTTTAGTAGAGACGGGGTTTCATCATGTTGGTCAGGCTGGTCTCGAGCTCCTGACCTCATTATCTGCCTGCCTTAGCCTCCCAAAGTGCTGGGATTACAGGCATAAGCCACCGCGCCTGGCCTGAGCTTTCTAATAGTCTAGAGTCCTCGTGCATTTTTTTTTTGAGCTGAATACAAACTACAAGTACTATGAATAGAAATATTTCCTGAGTGCCTACTATGTCTGAAATTCTGTATCAGATACATTATCACTAAACCTTACCAAAAAAGCAAAATCAACATTATAAAGGTCAGAAATCTGAGGCTTAGAGAGGTAAAAATAACTCCACCGAAATTACTTAGCTATTAAGTAGCACAGTTCAGATTCTAATCAAGGCTAACTAGAAAGCCATTCTTTCTACTGTTTACCAAATTATTCCTTCAACAAATATTTGCTGAGCACCTATTATTTGTTATGTACTGAGGAAAACAAGAAACAAAATTCCTCATCCATAGGGACATTACACTGTAATTTAAAAATAACTCATCCTAATAAAAAGCTGTAACTGCCTTGCACATAGTTTGGCTCCCAAAAAATTACAGCTAAATTAGACAGATAAACTAAATGGTATGATTACTCTTTCATGTAATTTTCCCAGCAACCTTGAGAAATATGTATTATCTCCATTTTATTTTAAAAGCAGAAAACTTAATCTACTAAAGGATAGGAAGCAAACAGAAGGGCTGAGGAATAAGCTCATGTTCTAAAATCACTACTGTCACTAATTTTATTTTACTCTTTTTTCCTTTAGAATAAAAAAGTGGATATAGAACAAAGTCACTTTGAGATATGAAAGTGAGGAAATACCAAAAGCATAATGAGTTGATTTTCAAAATGTTTACATGAGCAAAACTAACACCCCTTAGGTAATAATAGATAAATATTAACTTAATTTTTAGTATTTCCAGTTCAGCTACCTTAATTTTACTCATTTATAAAACTCAAGTGCCTAAATTATATGGTATAAATTAACTAATTAATCTAAACTGATAAATCTTATCAACCAAATACTAGAGAAGTTGCTTATAGTAAGTCAAAAAATAAATATATAAATATTTCCTCCAATATAACTAGTAGTGTCTCTTTAGTCATGGAACAAATGTTTTAATGTTAACGCCTACAAGATTATGGACTAATTATCATTCGGCAAGTATAAAAGAAAAAAATTCGACGTGGCTCACTCATAAGATGGAATCTTACGTTTGGCTCACTGCACTGGATCCTTTGTTCATAAATCACCATTACTAGCCATTCCCTGAATCAATATTCAAATTCCCTCTTGGTCTATATATACAACCACTAAATGAAATAAGAATGACCCAGGATCTGTCATATATTAGATCATCAATATCACCATCAAAGGTTTCTTAGAGGTAATGAGGTAACCTGAGTAAAACATGTCCAATTTTCTTAAAAATAAAAATGAAAAATTGGTTGGGCATGGTGGCTCATGCCTGTTATCCCAGCACTTTGGGAGGCCAACGTGGGTGGATCACCTGAGGTCAGGAGTTCAAGATCAGCCTGTCCAATGTGGAGAAACCCCATCTCTATTAAAATACAAAAATTGGCCAGATGTGGTGGTGGACGCCTATAATCTCAGCTACTCAGGAGGCTGCTGAGACAGAAGAATTGCTTGAACCTGGGAGGTGGAGGTTGCAGTGGGCCGAGATCACGCCACTGCACTCTAGCCTGGGCAATAGAGCAAGACTCCATCTCAA
>NW_016107318.1:647910-704020 GCF_001604975.1 Cebus imitator
AAATAAACACACACACAAATATATGAAAAATTAACTATAAAGTATACATAGTAAGAAGCTAAAGAAAGTTTTGTATAGCATACTGCCTTTGTAATCAATAAATGATACAATTCATTTGCAAACTATGTCAATATAGTGTTATCTAATCTTAACATTTCTTGCTTTTATCATAAAGTATATCACATTAGCACTATAATTTTATATATGTCCATTCAAGTCAATGAATATCTACTGTGTACTTCCTAGACATTTTTAATTGATATCCAGTGCTAAAATGAGTGTTATTCATTAATTTTTTTTACCTTATATATTAATTGGTGTTAGGTTCTAAAGGTATTACAAAACATTGATATATAGCTGCCACCTTCAAGAAATTAATACTCTTCTGAGGATTAAATACTTAAGAAAATGACCAAGATCCAAAATACGCATTAAATAACAATAACTAAACCTCCCAAAACTTAATGGTAATAAATGTGGTAAGATAAGAGAAGTGGATCTGCATTTCCTTGAGACATATACCTAGATCAACCAGTTATCTTAACGAAGAGGGCAAGATGCAGATCAAGAGCACACTATAGAATCGTGGCTCAACCTGCCCCTACGAGGACTGAGATAATTCAGAAGCATATAGGTCTCAAGTTCAGCAACTATACAAGGGCAGGAAGAGATTATATATCTATGATTCCATCATTTTCCAATTTTCCCAATTTATGGTCCTGACTCTACATTAAGTAATATTAAGGAAGATATCTGGGGGCTTCTGAAATATGTTTAACTAAGGACTTGTCTCTTCTATCAATGTAAGTCTTGGCAATTATTCTAATTCATATCTTAAAATGAAGCCCTGTTTCAGAAAATGTTTGTGAAACCTACTTACAGATTATTATATTGGCAGGCATAATATACCCGAGACATTTAGCTCACATATTTCATACTCTACCTTCCTGGGAAAACTACAGATAAGCCAAATTCAAAACAACACCAGGGATTTCTTCAAGAAAGAACAAGTTATTATGCCTTAGCTGGGATTAGTCCCCATTAGGCCGTATGTTCCATACCATTTATATCTATGTCTACAAGTAAAATCAAAATAAAAAGATATTCTTGAGTTGTAGAGAAAAGGAATATATCATTGTTTCTAAATATTAATTTAATTAACAGTACTAAAGATAAAGCTAGAGTCTAACTGAATGAACAGAACAGATTTTTTTGGCTTCCCATGTCAGCCTGATAGTCTGTGTTTGGTGTAGCTGATTCCTCTAAGAATATTAGGAGATTTAGATGAGAAGGTAAAAAGAATACTCATGGACACAACTATTAAGAAACAGTAACAGACTGAGTCATTTTGAATGGTTGTTAAGAATTAAATAATTAAAAACCAAAATGTCTTCCATTAAAAAATTAAAATTTATGTTTTAGTGCTTCTTAACTATTCAAACATGGAAGAGGAGAGGTTTGTGGTTTTTAGAAAAGAGCTTTTTCAACTTTAAAATATAATTTTATAACCTATTAAAATTTCAAATAACATTAAAGTAGTAATAAAGCAGTGATGTTTAATAAAAAAAAAGAAACATAGGTTATAAAAAGCAGAGAAAAATGACTAGAAGATTGAATTACTTGCCAAGACTCCTTCACTGGTAACAGACTAATGTATTTTTGTAATATTTTCATGGCTTTTCAAATGTTTCAAAGTCAGAAAACTTTCAGGAAAAATATCACTGTTGCCATTCCACATATAAAGAAAAGCAAAAATCTGCTTAAAACTACCAATGATGATAAAAACTACTGTATCTTCAAATCTTTAGAGCTTAAAATTATCAATTATACTCCATTACATTTGTAAAAATTAGAACCAACATTTTATGTAGACTGATACTATAGATATCAGATCAGAAGTTAGGTAACTTCCTATGGAGAAACAGTAAATATTTTAGGCTTTAAGAGTGATACGGTCTGTGCCACAACTACCCATGTCTGCCACTGCAGTGTGAAAGGTGCTACCAACAATGCATACCCAAATGACAATAGCTGTGTGCCAGTAAAACTTTACTTACAAAAGAGATGGCTAGCCATAGTTTGTCAACCCCTGTTATAGGTGAACAATCCAAAGACCAAGATAATTGGATGCAGTTCAGTCAAATAATGAACGAGTAACTATTCATGACTACCAAAATAATCAAACCAACTGTAGTTTATTACTTTAAGAAATTAATTTAAATGTTAATGTAAAGGTAAATTAACCATACTAGAATGAGAAAAATAAAGTAACATTATTTACTGATCAAAACAAATTAGTGTTTCAGGCGAGGTGCAGTGGCTCACACCTGTAATCCCAGCACTTTGGGAGTCTGAGGCCAGTGGATTAGCTGAGGTCAAGAGTTTGAGACCAGCCTGGACAACATGGTGACACTCCATTTCTATTAAAAATGCAAAAATTAGCCAGGCATGGCACCACCTGTAATCCCAGCTACCCTGGAGGCAGAGGCACAAGAGAACCAGGAAGGCTGAGGGTGCAGTGAGCCAAGATCACACCACTGCAATCCAGCCCCCGTGATGAAGAGACACTCTAACTCAAAAAAAAAAAAAAAAAAAAAGTTAGTGTTTTAAGTGTGTGTGTAATGGAGCCATATGTACAGCTTAGAGTGTTTGGGGAGAAATTCTAGAAAAGAAAACAAAGGACATTACTACCACAGTAACTTATCTTACCTCTTTGTTTGGCATGTGAGTATATAAAACCAATCAAAACAGTAAGTAATGAGGTTTGGACAAGACCCCTGAGGTATTCTTCCATTAGTATAACGGTTTCAAATAGCTGCTGGTGAAAGTGGCTTCAAACTCTTGAAATGTCTGTCACCATAGCTACTCACCCATATGAAATATTGGATATATCCCAAATCCACGTTACATTCAACAAGAAAATGCTAAATTCTAATTTTATATGTTTCTTATATAAAGCTAAAAGTTCTACAAGGCCAAAATCACCAATCTCATTCCAAATAATTATGAAGTCACAATAAATGCAAACATTTATTTGAAACATATTTTTAGGGCTTTCCAATTCCCTGTATTTGGACTCCCCTCAATGAAAATACCTTGATGGCTAGTATTACAGTAAATATTTTTATTTTTCATAAATCTACTATTCCTTAAAATTTAAGTCAAGCTACAGTGTATCGTTCGTAAAAGTAACATTTGTAACCCACAATTAACAGGTATCACACTGAAATAAATCAAGGCTAAATTTTTCTATCAACATTATATATATAAGACAAAAGGGTGGAGAAGGTTACAAATTTTTAATAAGAACATCATATTATGGTAGTAATAATCTAGGTGTTTTACTGGAAGTGAAGTGGATTACTGTAAATGAAATTTTAAAATGTCCTTTCCATTTTACAGATAACACGAAATGACTTTTTTTCATGTCCCTAGCGATAAGGATAAATTTGCCACACATTTAAATAGTGCCTTCACCCTTCCCACCCTGGTTCATGAATTAATAATTCAGTGACATTAATACAAGAAGATAAATGATAAAAAGGTTAAGGCACATGGACCAACCATACACACATACTTCTTTTAGCACAGTTAATACTTCTCTGCCAAATTATAGCTAAAACTTTTTAAGTTTTCAACAGCGTTTTTACAATCTAAGTTGCAGCTTATGCACATAAAATTTCACACAATTCAGGCTTAATAAATCCCCTGCTGCTACCAAACAATCATTCTAAGGGATTGAAGTGCAACATCTGTTAACATTAATCATGTTTTACATAGTCATATGTATTAAAGAAGCCTCTACTCCATTATTAGTCTCCCGAAAAACCTTCTATATAAACCAATATACTAATTTAGCATGAATTATACATACATCCTTCAATTGCTAACTTACAATAACAAAGAAATACATTATTGTGAAATGGTAAAAGAAAAAAAATCACATCTACTATGAAATAACAGATTTTCTTTATGCCAAGCTTACTAAATATATATATGTACATGTGTGCATGGATATACACACAGACAAATAAAATTAGCCCAGTCTTGAGTAGTTTTTAAAACCAAAAATCCTCTAGAGCATTATTCATCTTAAGTCTGGGTAAAATATAGCTCTGTCAATACAAAAGGTACTTCATTTTAAAGTGGTACACATTCACTGTTCTATTGATTTTTACCCTGAAATATCTTAATCCTCTTCCCATTGCTTTCAATCCTTCCATTCTAACATCTTTCTTTCTGAACATCTGCAAAAATCTCAAAGGTGATTTCTCACCCCCCCTCCATCCTGCCAGCCTCCAGTAATCTTCCTAATTTCACTCTAAATCATAAAAATGTATAAAACTGGAACAAATTCTAAAAATAATTTTATATGTAAAAACACACTTGGGGTTGTGGTCTGACAAAGGCTGATCTAATAAATGTTTTTAAAAATTCTCCAAAAGTACATATATTATTTCACCCTAACTTAGCACAACAAATCTAGTTGTTTTTTTTGTTTTTGTTAGAGACAGGGTCTTACTCTGTTGCTCAGCTAGAGTGCAGTGGCATGATCACAGCTCAATAGCTCATGATCATACCTCAAACTCTTAAACTCAAGCAATCCTCCCATATCAGCCTCCTAAGCGGGGACCACAGACATACCCGCTACACCAAAATAATTTTTATTTATTTATGTATTTTTGATTTTTAGTATTTCATAGAAACAGGACTCTAAGTTGTCCAGGCTTGTCTTGAACTCCTGATCTCAAGTTATGCTCCTGCCTTGGCCTCCCAAATTGCTAGTATTACAGTCATGAGCCACTATGCCCAGCCCTATTGCATCCATTTTAACAACAGGAAAGTTGCAACTGGGAGCTGGAATCAAAGGGGAATGAATGGTGACTGAAAACCTAAAAGACACAGAAAGAAAGAGGAGAATTAAAAAGCTAAACTAGAAATAGAGCCCTAACAGATCAAACTTCAAAAATATTTAATTCAGCCCTCTGTTCCTGTCAAACTTACTTGCTCAGTATTTCTAAATATACCTCTGAAACTGACTTTTACTCAAGATTTTTTATTCACATAAAAAGTCTCTCTCCCCTCTCCACCTAATAAACTTCAGAATAAACAATACAATTTAACAACCACTTGTGCCATAAAGTCAACCTTACTGCCTCAAACTGAAAAAAACCTCTTCCTCTCTAGATTCTCAACGCCATTACCTGTTACCATTTGTACAGCAGCTGCTATTGAGTTATCCTGAGTCTTCTTCAATTAAGTTTTTAAACTAGTTTTAAAATGTCTTTTGCAGCGAGGCACAGAGGCGCAGTGGTTCATGCCTGTAAATCCCAGCACTTTGGGGGGCCAGGACAGGAGGGCAGCTTGAGCCCAGGAGTTCAAGTCCAGCCTGGACAATAAAGTGACACTTCCATCTCTACAAAAAATTAAAAAATTAGCCAGGCACAATGGTATGTGCTGTAGCTCCGGCTACTCAGGAAGCTGAGGTGGAAGGATCGCCTGAACCCAGGAGTTCCAGGCTACGTGAACTATAATGAGGCCACTGTACTCCAGCCTGGCCAATAGAGAGAAATACCTTATCTATAAATAAATAAATTTAAAAAAAGAAACGAAAATGTGGTACAGGCCAGGTGCTGTGGCTCACTCCTGTAATCTTAACATTTTGGGAGGCAGGTGGATAGGTTGAGCCCAGACATTCGAGACCAGTCTGAGAAACATAGTAAAACCCTGACTCTACAAAAAAATACAAATATTAGCTCGGCTTGGTGGTGCATGCTTGCAGACCCAGCTACCCGGGAGGCTGACTCCAGCCTGGGCAACAGAGAGAAAGACCTTGCCTAGTCTTTTGTTGACATTTTCTTTTTGCATTTTATTTTTATTATACTTAAAGTTGTGGGGCACATGTGCAGATCATGCAGGATTTGAAATTTTCTATGTTAATCTTCCTTCAACAAAAATATCTTCAAACCAAGCCTAAAACATTTCTTGGGTACATACTTTATTCAAGGCATTGAGGCTGGCACTGCAAGCAATACAACGATTCAGAAGATACAGAAATAACACAAGTGCACAAATAATGTCACAAATTTATTTAATATAATTAAGAGAGTAAGTGTTCCTTACGGAGGATGACTTTTGCTTATCATTTTAATTGTGATTTTGATGACTAGAGTAATATCCTCGTGATTAATAAATACATCAAATATACTAACAAACTTTCCGGAAAATATTTAAATTTTTGACAGATTTCTTTTTTGGCAAATATACCTAAACTTGAGAACGACCATCCTTTGTTTACTTCCTGGTTTTCTTTTTTAAATGTTATATAATTTGCTTTTATGTTCTTGGGTCATAGAAGCTTACTCTCACTTCTATACCCTTCTTGGTAGAGTTACGCTGTTCCTTCTGCCTGGAATCTCCTCTGCCACTCGTCTCTTCACTAATTGCTATTCCTTTTCCAAGACTCAGTTTGGGTCCATCTGTTGACTAACTGACTGCTTCCCTAAACCTCCACCACAAATCAGGGGTATAGTGCCATTTCTGTCCACAGTACAGAGTGCTCATCTCTATCACAAATTATCTTAAGTATCATTTTCAAAAGATGGTAAGCTAACTGAACACAGAACTCACGGCTTTCACATCAGTGAGTGTTACCTTACCAGTGAGTATACCCATGCATAACACTTGGCAAAGAGCTAGCATATGATAAATGTTTTGACAATAAGAAACACAGGCGGGAGGGATGAATGGAGAAGGGAGGGAGGGAGGGAGAGAGGCAGGGAGGCAGGGAGAGAGGGAACTGAATTATGGCAAGTAATATGAATAGTGGAAAGGATAAAGAAAAGTATTTGGAATTCAGAAACCCATGTATGAAAATTTTAAAACTGGAAACTTTCATCTTTGCTTGTTGGTGTGAGAAAGTTTAATTTAAAAAAAATAAACTGGAAACTAACTCAGAGACCTCCTAAATAGAGATTTTCAAGATTTTTCTCTATGCAGGACTATGTTTTAATTAAATTCTTAATTAAACATTAATTAGTGAAAATTTATAAGGCAGAAAACAAAATGACTATTTCTTCCAGAAGTTTAATCTATCACTGTGTGACATACAGCATCTTATCATTTTCATCATCAAACACCTCAAGAAAGTGTTTTTAAAACCAGTCTCCTCATTATAAAAATGAAGAAATAGAAAGGTCCCATCATTACTGCGGAAACAAAATCTGCAACTCAGGCCCAAACTCCAGTAGAATAAATCCTCCATGATGTTGTCTTTAAAATACTTAGGAATTTAATAGTATCTACAAAAACGATTTATAATAATTTCACACTCATTTCAAAATGTGAAATTAAATGAAACTATTTATACTAAATATACTTGATAATTTTGCTTTTAAATAAAAACTGGGTTAGCAAGTGTGGTGGCACAAGCCTACGGCCCTAGATACTCGAGAGCATGAGGCCAGAGGGCACCTTGAGCCTAGGAGCCTGAGGCTGCAGCGAGCTAGGACTGTGCCACTGCACTGCAGCCCAGATGACAGAGCAAGACTCCATATTAAAAAAAAGTAAAAATAAATAAAATTTTAAAAAATAAAACTCAGGGATTATAAATTGTACAAATTGGACATTTTCAAAGTACACTAAAAATATTAGACAATTTTTCTTACACATTTTTTTGACAAGGTAGCCTTCCACATCTACACATTTCTCTGGCAATATTTTGAACTTGTGAAAACATTGTTCCCGTCAGCAACATCCTATTAACAGTGATTTTCTTCTTTTATCACCTTTCAAAACAAAGAATGTAACAATTTAAATCCACATTTTTTTTTCTTCTCCAAAATTGCAAAACAGACAACAGCACTCCAGTTCAACAGTCAATTGTGGGCTAACTCAGTCACCTCTGTCTGAAAAACCAATAAATTCCACACTGGGAATTAAACTTCAGCCATACTTTGCAGGAAAAAAAAAAAAAAGTATCTGATACTGCCTATAATGTACACAGCATTGTAGATTATTTCTTTTTAGTGTTGCTGATTTACAGAGGCTACTGAAAAAACCTCGCAACTTTGAAATCCTAACTTTCCACCATTCCTCAGATCAGCACATGCAACTTAATGGACTTTACAAATCAAACGATACTGACAATAAATCTAAGCAACTCATTTACAGAAAGACAGATCTGAGTATTAACTGTGAAATTTAACATGCTTTAATAATTAGACTGTGTAAATAGTATAATATATATTTCTGTCCTAATTTGGTAAGATGCGCTTCTCATGTAATACTCCTCAAACTAAATACAAGAAATTGTTCTGGCATTTCACTAAATCAAAATCTTGAAACCCTACAGCTTGAATGTATAAATTGAGATTTTATTTCCACTTTAAATTAAACAATAGTTATTATTCAGTTTCATATAATGCAATTTATAGTAGTCTTCTGCTATGAATGCAAGAACACAATGGTATTTTAATCAGATTTTAATATAATTCACCAAAAGACATTTTAGAAGGCAGAAAACCAGCGCCCCCCCTGCCAAAAAACTATCATTTCGCCATTAAAAGATAAACATAATTCACCAGTAACATGTAATTATCTACTATCCCTGCATATCAGAAAATGTTTCTAATGCTAAAAATTTGGGCCACCTTTGCTAAAAATTTATACAAAATATTAAATGCTATTGCTTCACTTAGGTTGCTAAGTAACTAGATGTTTACACAGCCTGATAATAGTTTGACCATGAATTTCTTAAAAAAATTGTCGAAACTTTCTTTACATATTTTATCTTATAAATATTAAAAATATCTCTTTTAGGGTGTCATATTTTTACAGTTTCCTTAACTAGTTAAATAAAATTCACAACTACAGTATCTACAACCATATTTAATTAACTTCCCTTTATTTCATGCTGATTACCTTATGCATAGCTATGTCTTCGGCATGACTGATCCTTTCACAAAAAAGCAAGCCATCACATACCAGGACAGTTCTGACAAGGATCCTCTACTGATATCCTTTTAAAGCTGTTAATACATGGGCGGGTCCTAATGCTTGGGATGATTTGGGGGCAGGGATTTTGGGCCACGGAGAACTACAAAAAAGATTCCTACTTGGATGTTGATTAGGTGTCAGAATATAAAAGTAAAGCAAGAAGAACTATTAATCTTTTTTATATAATTGCCCAGTAAAAGTGTAAGGAAAAAGTATTGATTTCTTTTCATATAGACAGGTCAACATCAACACTTTCTGTTTTCAGTATCAGAACATCAATTTTGATTTTTAAAAAAACAGCTCAATCACTGATTTATCATCTATGCAGCAATAATAACAAAATTCTGTAATTAAAAAAAACAGAAAATCTTGAGCAGTATTGAAAAAAAGAGAATCTTCCCCCCAAAAAAATGAAAGAAAAAAAATCTGAAGAGTGAAAATGGATGCCAAAAGACATGGGCCACTTATTCAGATTTAACTTACATCAATAATGACAATAATAAGCATTTACTGAGAGCTTTCCATGTATGAAGCTTTATTAAGCACTGTAACTGCATCATAAAAATTTTCTCTATTATATGGAAGCAAGAATACTTTTGGATTAGGGCAGACAAATCAGTATTATAACACTTTAATTATAACTTTCATCATTCTTATATCCATGCAAGGAATCTATAGTTGGTTAGGTTCCAAAAAAATTGTGATCTTCATTATCATGGATAACCATTTATTCAAAAAAATACTGAGAGCCTACTCTTAAATTAATCACTGATGGATAGGTGCTGATAGGTGCTTTGGGTTGTTGTTCAGGATTGTCACCCACAATTAACATGACACAAAGGATCAGCTATAAGACCTAAAAACTATTGCTGAGTATGAAGAGCTAAAAAGCTATCGGGGAAATGATTGTTACTCTTTTAAAGAACAAGATGAAGCAGGGAAATTTCCCCACATACAAATAAAATAAATATATAATATTAGAATTTCATGGTGACAAAAGAAAAAGCTGCAGTGAAGATAAATTGCAATAAATTTTTTTTTAATCTTCAAGGAAATAGATTTCCCTAAGCTTTCTGAAAAGGGGCAGGCTGGTATCTAAGGAAACCAAAGAATATCAAATTACTTGCTTAAAGAGCTGTTAAGAATGTTACTAAAATGGCCCTGAACAATGAAGAATATCTCAACAGGTCTAATAATGACAAAAGTATTCTTTAGCAAAATAAAGATGTCTAACCCAATTATAATAGCTGGCTTTTATACAGTCTTGATTACCTCATAGAAATCTCATCTAAAATACAAATAAACCAAAAACCTAGATCGTGTATCACTTAAAACATATGCAGGTATACACTTGAAAACATTTTAAAACTTTTATAAGAAAGAAAAATTATAGTTTTTTTTTTACAAATACCACATTTTAGAATATACATATCAACTTAAAGCATCAAGTTTCTCAGCAGCTGGTACTATTTGGACTTTTAACGCATGCATCTCAAAGTATCATCAGAAAAATGGGCTCATTCCTTCTCCCTTCCTTGCAGGCAGGCTAATGGAATACACAAGACTCGGCTAGAAACTTGGTTCTAGGCTTTTGATTTCTTACTTCCTCCTCTACCTCACATTCCATCAAATGCCAAATTCTATCCCACCATTACAAAACTCCTCATATCTGTCTATTGCCATAGCCTCTCACCAAAGACTGTCGTCCACAGCGTCTAATTAAGTTTCTATTTACTTCATTAGTTCCCCAATTTAATTCACTGGCTACACCACCTTGAACGCTACCAAGTAAGTATAACGTGTTCTCAATTGAAAATATCAACACTTTATGGCCCACAAGAGAATCTTAACAGAGCAGGCTGTTTATAATCACGTCCCAAACCAACATACCAGTTTCATCTCCTACTTTCTATGCACTTCACATTCCCCCTAAAGCACTGTATTTTTATCTTTGTTTTCCTGTGACTTTACATCTGTACTTCTCTACTCCTCAAAAAAAGACCGTATTCTGCAATCCTCCTCTGCCTTCAGGTCTAAATAAATGGGGTCTCCTTTTCCCTATCACTCATTTTGAATTTACTCTACCTACCCTATATTTTTACAACCTTCTCTCTGCACTTCATTTTGGCATATTATAGTATGCCTTTTATAAGAATTATCTGTGTAAATATCTATTTCTCTCATTAACCTAATGAGCATAGTCCTTGCATACAAGTATAGTTTTCTAGGCACGGCCTTAATAAATGACTGTTGATCTAAACAAAATGAATAGAATTAAAGCCCAGAAGTAATGGTAAGGTAGATGTAATATGCTTATAAAGTAGAATCGTTCTTGTAAAGGCTAGAATACAGTCAGCATTTCAAAATACAGCCTTTAAGACCAATGTAAGCAAATACGTATTTTTGGTCTGGTAATTTTGGCAAACTCAGCACCAGAAGTTATGTCAAATTTTTAAAACCACATGTGCTGCCACAACAACCTCTGTGGCATTGTAAGAAACCAAAAATAACATCTTGAATGTAAAATCCAAGACATTATAAACACTGTGTATTATTAAAGTAAATACAAGCCCTTACCTGTAAGGAAATAGCTGCTCTGAACTACACAATTATAACATACTTTAAGAGATTGTACCCACATATGAAATACTCGATTTTTCTAAGGGTAATTTGATTGTGATTTTTTTTTTTTTTTTTTTAAAGTCTGTTGCCCAGGGTAGAGTGTAGTAGCAAGATTATAGCTTACTGCAAACTCGTAGTCCTGGGCTCAAGCAATCCTCCCACTTCAGCCTCCTGAGTGACTGGACTGGCTTTTTTTTTTTTTTTTTTTTTTTTTTTTTTTTTTTTTTTTTTTTTTTTTTTTTTTTTTTGTAGAAATGGGTCTTCTTTCTATGTTGCCCAGGCTGGTCTCAAACTTGTGGCCTCAAGTTACCCTACCACTTTGTCCTCTAAAGCGCTGGAATTATAAGCATGAGATACTGCAACTGGCCAAAAAAATCACTCACATAGCAAGAATTTCCTAGTGCTGTGTATCTTAATAAAAATAATAAACTGGGAGTGAGAGGTAGATAAAGATTGAATCATTCTGGCTTTGTAGTATCTTGTGGCCTTGGGAAAAATATAAATGCACAACACAGAATGGTAACAAGGCTGCCAAAAATCAAGATTTTACTCATTCAAATTTAACTTTATGATCTTTATTGCACCCTACAATGTTGATTAAAGGAATATTAGATTAATATAGTCCTGAATTCCAAGGACTGAAACATCCACCTTTCAGCTAAACAACCAAACACATCATTAGATATTTGTACTATGTTTTTAAAGACCAAGACAAATTTATGATTTTTATACTCAGAATTGAGAACAATTTTCAATTTTTTTAAAAAACTGTATTATTTATATATACTAACCAAAAGCTGCACTGTTCTAGATTTATTACCAAATTCATGATCTGTTGTGCTGATGAAGACTCAATAAAACTCAAATTCATAGAAAGGAAGCTGACTACTAACGATAAGACTTAGCTTCTGATTTCCACTGAGTTTTTATATTTTTCAATCTACTCATAAATCTTACCCACCCCCCGAAAAATGGGATGGAAGACCCAGTTTTAAAGCTGTTTCTATGCAATCATTTCAAAAAATTTTAACCAGAATTTGACATTTAAATTTTACCAATTTTTGATTGTATGCTACAATGACGAAATATACTTGGACATACAGAATAGAAAACAAGACACTGGAGGCTACAAAAGGTAGGACGGGTGTGGGAGAAGTGTGAGGGCCAAAAATTACTTAGCGGGTATAATGTTCATATTTGGACGACATGTACGCTACTATCAAATACATGCATGTAAAAAAATCTGTGCTTGTATCCCCTAAATATATTTTTTAGAAAAACAAAAGCCCCCCCAAATTAAGAATTAAACATTCATAAAAGACCATTAACAAAATGAAGAAAATGTTGAAGCTTTAATAAGTGCTTGGCAATACTGAATACTGAAGCTTATTAAGTACTCAGTAAAGTACATGTAATAAAGTTTTATTTTCTAGGTTGCATAAAAGTAGGCAAGCATAAAAAGATCATTTGTATGTTATAATAAATGACAATTCAACAAAACATTAAAACAATCTTTTAAAAGAGTTGAATAATGCCAAACATGAAGGTACAGTAAATATCTTATTAACTGTGGAGGGCTTAAATATACATTAAGCCACATGAAAACACTCCAAAGAACATCACCATGATGCTTCCACATTAAATAAAAAAGCTATACATTGATACTAATTACTACATGTATGTCCTGTTTCGCTTCAGGAGGTCAAATAGTTTTACATGACTAGTAGTGAAAAACGTTTTTTAAAAAAGGAAAAGGACCTCAACCATCAATTCAGAAATTAGTAATATCAAACTATTAAAACATCTGAAGAAAATATTCTATAAGAGGAAATATTAAAAGTATTGAAGCAATATGCAAAATACTGAAAAAGTCATCTTAAGAACAGTGCAAAAACGTCTAGTAGTATCATCAATTGTATAAACATCTGATAACATGAATTTTATACATACATAAGAGATTATAGTGATTTATTCTTTATAAATAGATAAAATCAACTTTAGTAAAACAAGCTAACAAATCAAAGCTATATTTTTGTTTATTTTCAACTAAAAGTTAATATTGTGGTGAATTAACTGCAACCTTGATATGCTCCTCTTGATTTTCACAGAATTAAGAAGCAATAAAGAGAATGAGGCCATTAGTGTATGTAATCGACAAGATTCTCAATATTCTTAAAATACTTAAGCGATGATTATACTACAAGCTATTCAATTTAGTATTGTTCTAAGAGCTCATTCTTATTCCCTATTTTTTTTTAGAAACACTCTTAAACTTATTAAAAATCAATCCCAAATGTTTTTGAAAAATGCAACTCCAGAAAATGTGAATTCTAAGATACTTATGCTTCGTTATTGGATGTTTAAATCATGTAATATTAACTGAATAATCATTATAATCATTGTTTTAAATCTATTCTCATTTTAAGAAACCAATGACAGGTTTCCAGGCTAAAATGTCAGAGGACTTAGGTACTTCTTATTAGTAACACAGTATAAGAAAATTAGTAAAAAAACACATAGGAGGTATGAGGGAGTGATTACAATATTAAAAGAGGTAAAGCATAAAGGTTATGTTTGAGCATCAAGATCATTATAATTTTAAGTCACCATGTTTGTACAAATTGTCACCATAATTCCATAAAGATATTTTAAGCACTAATAATCCTAATAAGGACTCTGATGAGAATCAACCCTGAATTCTTACAGAGAATACAATGATAGAAAAGTGCTTTTGGAATGTATTCTTGAATACCTTACTGTTTTGTAGCTGTTATCTGAATCCAATACAGCAAAGAGATAAAGATTTTCTTGAGGTGAAATTCAAATACTTTCAAAAGTACAGGTTTTTTTGCATTAGCCAAAGCTATTGTGGACCACTAACTACTACTAAGAGATAATACAGCATGATGCTCTGTCAAATAGTAAAATGTTGGGCCAAGTCTTTTCCTTGAACATAGCTAACTTTTTAGTTAAGGCCTCTAACATGAGTATTAACAACTACCTTTCTCCTTTGACTTTATTTGGTCAGAATAACAATGTCTTTTGAATCAACAATCTGATTTAAAGAGCACTAAAAACTAATAAATTTTTTAAACCGTGACATAAAAAATGTGATTAAATAATTTTAACTAATGGGATTTTTTCCCTTCTTAAACATGCATCTCAAAAAAAGGTAGTTTTAGTAGTCATATTCCTATTAAAATATGTAACACACAAATATTAGAAACAAAGTTACCCATGAGTAGAAAGGATCAGTATTTTTGTTCCGAATTTTAGGTATTTCCCTAGATGTTGTATTCATTTTTATACAAAAGTAATGGTATTGTGTTTAAAGTTTTGAAAAAAATGTATGAAATTTTATAATTTTTTCTCATTTTAAAATAATAAATTTGATATTCTAAGATTTTAACATTATCTCTTTAGTGCAGCTTTATATTTGCAACATTATGTGAACACCACAAAATCTACTAATAAAGTGTCGATAACAAAAAGTATTCTTTTCATACCTTTGATAGATTTCAGTTTGAGAAAATCTATTAAATAGGCAAAAGAAATGCCTTTGAAACAGGCAAAAAGACAATAATATTGTTTATTTTTATTCCTAAAATAAAAATATTAATTTCTAAGTCCTGAGATTAACAAGGGCAATTTAAAATAATTTTTTCCAATACAGTTACTAAAAGATGCAGGCTTACGGTTTTGCATTCTAGCCTCTTCATATACTTATATATACATTTTCAAATCTTATTTAGGGTTTACCATATTCTTTGGTAACTTCCATTTAAAATGCTTACCATGTTCAAATATTTGGCTCCCATTCTCATAAAATTTATATTTAAAATATTATTCCAAATCTATCCTCTTAACACTTATTACTCTTACTTGGTGAACATTCTTCATAATTATTCTCCCCATTCATAATATAGCTTATTGTTTTAAAAACCAGTCTGCTCAAGTAGATGCAAGAACAATTAATACATACGTATTTATGCTTAAATAATAAATATACAAAGGAGCAGAGAATGTTTTATCATAAATTCATACTTTTTTATTATAATTCAAGAACATTTGATAAAATTTTCTTTGATAATTTACCAAGAACATCGTGGTTACTTTAAACTGAAAAGCAGTTACCAATTAATTTCCTTGTCATAAACATCCCTAATAAAATACCAGTAATACTTTTATGGTAACAATTAATTTATTTAACTTTTCAGTACGATTTCTTTTCAATGAATTCAGATTTCACTACTCTAAAAATCACTTAGTCTACCTTCAAATTTAAGACAAAACAAGTAGAACTTACCCTAGCTGCGCCTTTCCAATAACCTCACAGAAGTTATGGACTCTGTGACAGTTACTGTACCTCACATAGCCATTTTCCTGGAATGAATTCTCCAGTAACCCTTACCTCACTGTGAAGGGTGTTGCGGTATTAGAGAGAAAAGGGTAATGAACTGTAAGACCAGATCGCATTTTGCAGTGCCTCTTAAAAACCAACTATGATAAGCAGTATCTTTTTATCATATTATTTAAGAAAATGACATAAATTTGGCAGTAAAGGGTATCTATCAATAATTCTATGGAAAAGAAGCATGTGTATACTTTCGTAAAGCATACCATCTTAATCCTATTGAAATATTAATTGCTGTTGCTAACATTCTTACCCTGTTATAAAAATGCTCTGCATGAATGTGGCACATACTTGTTAAGATAATACAGGGCCATGCTGAGAGAATAATACTTATACCAGTACCATAAATCTCTTTATTAAACAAGTTTCCTTACTTAGAGGATTATTCTATGTCACAGTAACAATATGACTTTTCACATTAGTAAAGGTTAGCTACTAATACAAATCCAAAACAAGAAATTTCATTAAGAAACAAAGCTTTTTAAAATGCAAAATAAATATTTTTGTCATATCATTACTTGGTAAAATAAGAGAAATGAACTATTACATCTCTTTTCAAAGATGTATAGTGGACAACCCTTCTATTTTTTACCAACCAACAAGAAAATTCTGAAATAATGTTATTATACCAAACTGGAAAAACGAACAGACTAGAATTGACTTTTTAATAAGATTTAATGTGATATCCTATCATTAAATTTCCTGGCACAAATAAGAATATGCAGGCAACATGAAAAATTCTGCTCAATTAAAAAAATCCAAATGCTCCTAAAAGCTCATCATCCTGTTTACCTAAACACCTAAATGAAAAACTCTCAAGTACTTCTAAGTATCTGGCTTACAATTCCTTAGAAATTCGGCTGGCACAGAGTCATAAACAGAATTCAAGTTTCAGTCAAGTACCAGTTATTTTGCCTGCATTCATTTTTTTTCCCAAATTGGTCAGAAGTTTTCTAAATCATGTAATAGTAGGTCCTTATTAGTAGTTACTGTGTTTTAGAGTCATTGCACTAATGTCCATTATTGCAAGTGAAAGTCATTAATCCAAACCGAACCCTTTTGTATTTAGAAAAGCACATATGCAACTCAGATATCTAATTTGGTCTATTAATTAAGTGCAGAGAAATGTAACACGCTGAAATACGTTTAGTTGTCATTTAATAGAATGTTACATATCTGAAAAATTACCTAAAAGGGTGGATCTCTCTTGTAATAACTACTATATATTTAAACAACAGACAGTTCAGTTCTGCAGCCATTCTGAGCTTTAATCGTAAATAAAAAATTAAAATCTAAAAATGGATCTGATAGCTTTATTATATTTTAAGGTATTTTTAGCTGAAAATATAAGAAGGCACATTTGTGATCTGTGAATAAAGGAAATGATAAACACAAGGTATTTAGTACATTAAATTGTACTGTAATTTGGCTAATCTCAAAATGCCTTCATTTTTTCAAACAAAAATAAAAAATATTTTATGGTACTCAAAGACCAGAAAAAAAATTTAAATATAACTTTCCAAAGGAAACTGTCAATTTATATTGCTTTGATTATTTTATCACATATAAAAGCTCCCTCTGCAGGTAATAACAAGAGTTAGCAAAAATATCTGAAACATATAGGCAGTTGTCTTAGTGAAAATGCAGGTCACCATTTTATAGAAATACTACTCTACTATCCAGCATTTTTCTCTCTTCCTTACTAATTACCTATTCAAAATAATTGCTCTTGAAAATCTGTGGTTCAATATTATTTTTCTTGTCCTCCATCCTGGTTAAGACAGCATCTTGAGTAGGCAGGATACACAAACTTTTCACAAAGTCACCCAAGAGCTACACATACAGTACATTTCAAGGAAAAAGAAAACATTACCTTGCTTACACAGCATCAGACTGAAATGACAGGCCACCCACAAAAAAAGCTGCCCAGCCCACTTATCTGATTCATTTTCTGAACTCCAAGTAAACTAGGGTAGCATCTTAAGACCAATTTGAAATGAAAGATAAAAGATCAATTTTAAATTAATGCAGTGATAACTATATTTCCTTCTTATTCTGAATAAATCTAAAATTTAGACCTGGAGAGTATTTATGTATGAAAAATCTATTTTCATTTCAATACAAAAAAAAAAAAAAAGGAAAACTGATCTGGGTTGCAAAATGCTCTTTACCCTTCTGTAATGTTTTCAAGATTTGTTTTAGATTTCTGTTTACACAATGTGCTCTTCTGCCATATTCCTTTCCACAAGTATACAGAGACATGATGTGATGCATCTCTGCCAAGGAAGTAAGAAACAGAAAGTTAAGAACTATCTAATTCTCGGGGGCAATGTGTTACAAAAATGTGTTGCTGGACAATGCTGATGCCCCTGTCACTTAAAATGTCTCTGTTCTATCAGACGTAACATCACCTTTATAACATGTAAATACTGACTGGAAATTTGAAGCAAAGCCAGTCTACCTAGAAATGAACTGCCAGGGATATAAAGAGTGATTTTTTTAAAACTAAGGTTCTTATTGAACAAATGAAAATTATAAGATATGCTAAAACATACAGAAATATAATACTGAGATCAGTTATATCTTTTCCTAATGAAACAAATAAGGTTAAGAGTTTGAAAAGCAAGAGCAAATCAGCAGTGTCTTTTGTGGGGCTTTCTGCTTAAGGGAAAGTAATCAAATTTTGTTTCACGTGTATTTTTAGATATTCAGGTTGTAGATCTAGTTTAAAACCAGAAACAATATGAAAAGTCATTTCTGTGAAGGCTATGGGTATCATAGCACCTGCAGCAGAAAAAGCAAAGTGGGAGAATATTCCTATTATTCATCTATTGAGCTATCAAGAGGAAGCATCTAACATTCAAACATTATCTTCTTTGTGACAGACAGAACTCTGAAAGGTGCAAAAAAGTTTAATGTCCTTAGTAAAAGTGGACCTATCTAGGACATTATTAATTTTAGTGTAATTTTTATTTGTTAACGCATATGAGGCAAAGTGTTTTAGATTTATGTTCATTTCTTTAAAAATGTAAAGCAAGATACATAAGAACTTCAGTACATGAATCTTCAGTGTATCTTCCATCATTTAACACATTAAGCCTTCATCAAACTAAGAAAATATGTACAATGACTAGGATATAATTGCATATGCATACAATGTTATCAAAATTAATGTTTCCCAAAATGTCTTAGACTTTAACCACAGGAGTCAGGAATTGTAAGAACCAAAATACACCATAAGCATCCTGAGGTTAAGAACACAAAGATGCGTGGAGAAAATGATACATAAGAAATGTGTTCTGTAATTTCTAATCAATAACCACAGTAACGAACACAATAAAATGGTAGGTTTTTAATGCAGAGGAATAAAATTTCCGTGTGGACGGCACCAGTTTAATAAAAGAGTAATAATTCCACGTAGAAATACTTTGCTTCAAAGTAAAGACACAGGGAAACTCATTTTCAACGTGATTATTTTTTATGTAAACTGAAGTTGAAAACTGATTAAATGTAGTTTACATAAAACATAAATATTTCTATCAACTAGTCAATTTATCTAAAATCTTGTAACCATTTGCCCCTTCTTATATAGAGAACTGCTGTCATAGTACTTACAATGTTACGAATAAGTGATTAGAATTAGAACTTACTTTGTAGAGAAAACAGAATTCTCTTTTGCTCGCACTATTTACTATCATCTTCAAGAGAAAGCATTAGTCAAAAGCAAGGTCACCTAGCCCACCCCAGCAGTCAAGTGCCATTTTTGACAGTAATTGAGGTTATTTTGTCATCTAAATCCAGAGCAATAACTAGTCTGAGGTGTGGACTTATGTAAAAATATCTACAAAAGAAGGCAAAGTGTGGATAGTAGAAGCATTTCTCAGTCCACAGGCAGGAGATAGATTTGACAGCAAAACAGATATTTATGTCATACCATTTTCAAAATCAGTTTAAAAAGAGATACCTTAATCCTATGTATTTTACATTTTAAACTTCCTAGTTTTTTGCCAATAACTATGAACATGTATTGATATACAAAGGAACAGAATATAAATTGTGTGTTCATGTATGTACATACATGTGACCAAGAAAGGGGTTACTGAGTATTATCTAATAACTAAAAAGGGCAAAACTTAGCCTGTTTTTATTAGGAACCTCATGGTGCATCTTCCTTCACTAGTATGTGGCTGAAGATTTTTGTTTTCATCCAGAAAAAAAGAATTGTATATGATTTTGTCCTAACAAATTAATATGTGTTTGAATTGGTGCTAAATCTAAAGTTAACCATCAACTTCTCCCATCTCTCATAACCAAGAGCTAATAGAAAATAAGAAATGGAGATAAAAATGAACTATCAGATTAAAAAAACCTTTTTTTGAATGTTACTTAATGAATTTTAAAACAGAATTAAGACTTGGTCACATATTTCAGGAAGTTAACATCTGCTTAACCTGCCCAATTTTTAACCGTATTTTTCTGTTTTTATTAGGGTACTAAATCTATCCCAAAAAAAGTCCTCCAAAGACATTTCAGCCTTAAATAGGCTTCTTTTAAGACAACGAATTTCAAAAGCGAAATTCAAAGATTAAGGTGTAATCCCTGTGTTTGAATTTTAATGATTATAATGTACTCCTCACAGATTGGAAAAAATCAATGACAAAACCAACAGGGGCCCCGTTTTGCTCAGCATACGTTTTCTTGTCAGGTCGTGATTAATGCTGTGCTCTGTAGAGGGAGACATTACATCCGGGCTAAAACAGACCTAAATTTTACCCTCAGGCAGAAATCTGATTTAAACATCTCTATTTAAAGTGACATTTGTCCTCCCCTTTCAACTGTTTTCCCCAGAAATTCCAGGAAGTTGACTTCATGACCTAAAAACAGCCAGGTGGCTTTGAGTAGCGGTTGTGCTTGTTCCTGCACTTCGGTAAATCTGGGTGCCAGAATTAATCAAGGTGGTAATAAAACAGGTGCCCAGCTATCTGCCACAATGAATCCCATGCTACTTTATTGCTACCAGAATTTAGAATTTTGAATTCAGTGTAATTCTACCATCAGTAATAACGATTTCCAAAATGTATTTTGGTTACTAATAACCTATTTATATCTTATAATGGACTAGATTTCTTTTGATTCTTAAAATTACACCTGATATTTCACTCATCTAAAATATCAACTGATTACAAATCCAAGAAATATGGAAAAGCAACTACTTAAAAACAAACCTCTAAAATAAATGAGAATATGCCAGTGGAAATAGTTTCTTGTATGTCTTGCAATAGCTTTCATAAAAACAAAACAAAAATGAAAAGCAAAAAGAAAAAAGCTCTTCATCTAACAAAAGTCACCGAGTAAACAACTGCATGGATATTAAAACAGGCACCAATATCCTTACACTGTGAACATGGAAACTTTTGATATTATTAAGCAATGTAGACATGCCTGGCAAGTTCCTACAAACCAAGGTAATCTAATTTCTATTGTTTTTCAACCTAAATTGATTTTTTTTCATTTAGCCGTTCTGGTAATTGAACAAATTTATGTAAGTGTGATGGGATTTTACTTACTACGACACAATGCATAAAACCCTCTGTGAAGACAAACTATATTACTTCATAAAACTGCATTTTTTGTTGTAATTAAACAAATTGTATTTAAACTTGCTCTCTGCTTCCGAAACAATCAATAGTATTTTGCTATAAGCTGCACTTTACTTGCAGGTGTTAAGTGTTTGGTTTTTTTATTCAATCTACATTTTTTTATTTCAGATAATGTTTATTTGTCAAATATAAGAGGTTCTTTGTCAAAATAAATAAGCTTTTAAAAAATGCTGGGTAAGAATATATCAAAAAGTTATCTACAAATTATTGCCTACTTAGTGCAGCAGATAAATTATCTCAGGAAAAAAAATTTTAATATGTTTTATTATGATCTCCCTTTCGACACCCTGAGTCACATAAAAAGAAAAAACTACTTACATCAAAACATTAGGAAAATTTCTCTATTTAACATGCTTAACAAAACCTATTTACTACACTCAAAATATCAACTTAAAGTCCTGAGTAAAATTCAGGGTTGACAGACCCTAGTTACTCCTTTAGAAGTTATCACACTAGGTCAAGGACTACAATTCCCTAATTCCAGTAATTAACTATTCATCTCTGTGTTAAAGAAACTATTTCGTTAGCCTTTTTCTTGAAAGCATTAAAAAATATAATCACTACCTGGCCAATCTTTGAGTGTATCTTAAGTAGCAAAAAGATTTTAGAGAATAGTCTCAATTTATTTTTGTGATAGTATCAAGCCTAATTACAACAATCTGAGTGATTAAATACTTTTCAACCTTCAATCAAGAATTATTTGAAGAGATGAATATTTGGGTGCGGCCACAGAATAATTAGTCTAACGTAACAGAGAAGTAAACTAATCTATGATTTAAATCTATTTTTTAAGTAGAAATGTTTTAATCTTTCTTAAAAATAGCAACAAAAGTTATCTATTTAGGTTACATTAACTAATATTTAACCCATAGGAACTGATATGACCAAAACATTCACAGAACTTCAACTCCTTTTCAGGTCTAGTAGCTAAACTTGCTATTAATGCTTTACGGAAATCTATCCATTTGCAAAGTTTTTAGCTAGGCATTTTTGCAAATAATCTGAGGAACCATATTTTGTAATGATACGTTTTATTTACAAAATTTATTATCTTGAAAATAATTGCCCTTATTTTTTACATAAATCTTTTCTGCAGAAAAGCAGGCAGATGTCCAATGTGCATTCTCCCTTCAAGACTCAAAATCAGATATGGTTAAATAGTAAGAGGCCAAAGTGCTACAGTCTTTGAAGAAACTTTTGCAAAAATAGCACCTTATGTGACACTAAATTCCTCCATTTCCAAAGCTATCTTTCATTCCTAATCTAAGTAACCCTAATCTATGTTCTTAAATATCAGCACTGGGCTAGCGGTATGGATTCTTATTAAAATGAAAACAGACTTCTCTTAGGTAAGTACAAGTGTGTTTAATCTGTATCTTAGAATATATAGTAATGCTCTCTTCATTCCACCTACGCCTCTCAATAAACTGAGTGTTATTTGAATATTTATTCATAAAAGTTAGGTCAAATGAATATTTTGATAGAAAATAAAGCAGTAACATTTTATTACTATGGTTTGCAGATTTCTGGTTACCTCTTGACCTTCATGACAGCACAATCTCAATTCACATAATTCTCATATTAAGACATTAAAACGCTATTTTAAATTTAATAAAACACAGAAAGCTTCAATCATGATCAAATAAAGATTAACCCTAAGTAAACCTTAGTTTTAAAGCTCTCTTCTAGCTCATTTGAAAAAAGGAAAAACCCAGAAGCCTGGTGTTAATGTTTCTGCTGATTGTGAAAATTGAAGCAATAAAAACTCCAACTGCTTGTCTCAAATTAAGGCTTGTATTACTGCATATGAGATCTGTATATTTATATTAGTTTTTATAACATTTGGAAGTTTTGTTGCCTGCTTTGATGTTAGTCCATTAATAAAACAGAGAGTCAAAAACCTGGAAAAAATTGTATTTACTGGATATTCTCAAGTCAAAACTTGAAGTAATTGGTTTGTTCTACCCCACATGATTCAATATTCTGATTTCCCCAACTACCTGCTCCCAGAGCTATCTCCATTTCTAAATTCGTTTTCTTTTGCCAACACATAGTAAGTAACCCAGTGATTGAAAATGGCAGCTGAAGTGCTTCTACAACACATTAATTTTTCTCTAAGTAGTCCAATTTGGCTTCTAAATGTAGAAAAATCTTCTTTTCACTGAATTTTGCACCTTTAGAGATTTACTGAATTCAAGATCACCGTCATATAAAGTGAAGAGCAATATTTTCAAGACAATTTTTAGATTATCACTAATAGCTCTAAAGGACAATGTGTTTTCTTTGCAACACTCTGCATTCAAAGTAGACTAGTTAACAGCAACTTAACGGCAATAATAGCAATTACATCAATGTGGGCTTCTTTAAAGTACTTCCTAGACAAGTGAAGGGATCAGATAAACTACCATAAAATAATTTCAGGGTAATGATATTACAATCTCAATGGCACTAAAAAAAACTAATCATAATCTGAAAAAAAAAAGTATCCTATTACACTTAAACTAAATATGTTACAAAATTAATGATAGTTTTTCCCCCTCTGAAATTGTTATATTGGAATTCATTTTCACTATTAAAATAAAAGAAAGGAATATGAACATTAGTAAATGAAAAGGCATCAATTCATATTCAAAAGCAACCAACCATCTAAGGTAAAACTATAAAAAATATGAGCTTACGTCTCCAAAAAAAAAAAAACAAAAAACCCTGCCCTGAAATTCATTTCCATCTTAGAACTAAGTTTTGTAAATTATGAAGTCAAATAAGTAAAACTAATTCTTCCCAAGAAATTAAAGGTAAAAGTTCCTCCTTGACCCGTCTGCACTTGATAACTAACCCAAATGACCCAAGTACTTGTTCTTTTTTTTTCATTAATGGATACTGAGTTGTTAAAAGAAATTCAAAGAACATATCTCTCTGCAAACATAAAAAAGCAAGAATAAACTGTATTTTTAAAATAAACCAACTGAATAGTAGAGTTTACTGCTTGACAAGATACAAAAATTTTGAAACAAAACAATATTTACACAGAATTAGCTCTATTTAAACAGAATTCACAAAAATTTGAGTCTTCCCTTAAACTTTTCCAAGCTTATATTTGCAATAGAAGTTTCGTAAAGTCCATTTGAGGTCCAACATCCTCCACTGACTTTTTCCCTATTAATGTAACACTTTTAAAAAATAAAGTTTCCTATGTGTGCAAATGAGTCTTTTAATCACAAAATTTCTCTTGTTTTAGAGGCTAATTAAAAACTAATTAAACGCCTTTTTCATTTTACTAATAAAGTGTAGTTCCTAGAAAAGCATTAAGTTAGAAGGAAAAGCTTTCTTCACTCTCTCTTACACTGAAGGGACCCCAAAAAACAGGCAACAGTGACTATCATAAAACAATAGGTCACTCTTTTTCTAGGAACAAACCATTTATCAATAGAAAATAGTTGTCTTGCCATTTGCAAGGGCTCCACAGCAACAGACAATGTTTTTGGCTCACATAATTACAAAACAGTAAAAGTTCAGAAACACAGCCTGAATCCACCTCCCTATTTTTACCCTTTACAATTCTCATTGCCCTTTGGGCCTCCGCTTGGAAGCAAAAGGAAGACAGGCTGAAGTTTTCTCAATTGAGCTAAAGCTAAGAAACCTTTGATATGCTAATAGTCCCCTTCAAACGGTAAGAATTCACACTTGCATTAATTCAAACAATTTGTGCAGAATGATGTGAAATGGCACCTCTTTTAGAGGCAAGCAACAAAAAGAGAGAATCGGAATGTCTGAAGAAACTAAACAACAGAACATTTGTTCTGTAGTATTCTTTCTATTATGCATTAATTTATCGAAGGGGGAGGGAGAGACAACAAAAAGTTCCATAACACACCTGGACAGAAGTAATTTTTCTGTTAAAGGGTTTATCGAGCAGTAATTTTTCTGTTAAAGCGTTAAAGGGTTTTACAAAGACACTAAATCTAAAGTTATAAAGTACCCCTTCTTAGGTCAAAACAGTCCCATCACAACTTGGAATGCTGCCACAGATTGAGTACCAAAACTATTCTATTTTTCTGCTGTGGATGCATATTGCCTCTTTAGTGTCTTTCTTCTAAGGTTTGCTTAAGATCAAACCTGACTTAGTAAGAGACATCCCAACAGGTAATTATTTACCAAAGGATGTGACTTTCTTCGTTGTGCAACTTCGTTGAACAGAGAGCAAACTCGGTGGGGCCCGTTCCAGACATAAATAGTGACAGGGAAATGAATGAATCAACTACGTCCGTTAAACCTGCGCCTCTCGAAAGGGGAGGAGAAGTGCCCGTACTGAAAGAATGCCGAATACAGTCAAAGAATTGGGGGCGGGGTGGGGAAGAGAGTGCCTTAGAACCTGGCCTTTGTAACGGGAACCATATGGTTGGTGGCTGCGGCTCAGACGCTCCCAGGCTGCTTGGAGAAGCTGCTGAGCAGCCTGACACCTTTCAAGAAACAGGAGGAAAACATTTTCTCCGTATGAATCTGAGACAACAGTTTGCATCAAGAAGAACGGAATAGGGGGCGGGGGGAGAGAGAAAAGATGAGGGGGAGGAGTCCCTAAAAGAAGAAAGGCTAGGATGGATACCGCAGGACTTGTTCCTCCAACTATGCTTTGAGAGCACAGAGTGAACACAGGAGAGAGAGGAGAGAGAGAGAGAGAGAGAGAGAGAGAGAGAGAGAGAGAGAGAGAGAGAGAGGTCTCCACTCAGCGATACTTTAGCATTAAGTAAAGCTTCCAGCAATTTCCCTCACCCCAACCCCGCAGTTCGGCGAAAGGAAAAAACTTTACGGGTCCCAAGCGCCGAAGTCTCACAGGCGCGCCTCCACACTGCTGGGGCGCTTCCAGGGTTTGGCTCGCCCTCGCCCTTCTGTCCGAGGGTCGCCCCAGCCAATCAAGGGGCCCACGCCCGGGTAGCGCTGGGTCTCCCCTTCCCTCGCGCTCCTCCCACGGCGTTCTCCCACCGCCACTCCCCAATGGCACCCCCATCCCACAAACCAGGTTCCCGAGGCTCCCTACCCCACAGCCACTCCAGCAGCACACCCGTAACTTCTCCCGCAGGCCCAACGCGGCCCGCTGCTGCCCTCTCACTGCGGGTCCGGGAGGCTCTCTGCCCTCCCCGTGGCCGGCCGGCTCCCCGGCCGCTGCACCCTCCTGCCCCAGGACGCCGCCCCGGCAGCCGCAGCCCCGCCGCCCCGAATCGCAGCCAGCCCTGGCGGCGGCCCGGCCACATCTAGCTGGGCTTTGCTGTCATCCTCGCCTCTCCACACCACCTAACCACCGACCCGAAGAAACAGCAACTCTCAAAAACTCGTCCAAGCCCTTCCCCATCGTCCACTTCCCCCAAACTCGCTCCCAGCCTTTCAGCCTCCCCGCTCCACTTACAGCCCGGGCCGGGTGGGCAAGCGGGCGGGGCCCTGCGGCGGTCCCCGGGCCCCAGCGCCCGGGCAGAGCAGCCCCGCCGAGGACGCGCTTCACACTCCTCCTCCCAGCCCGCCAGTGAAAGGACGGACGGTACCTTCCGACCCCAAGCTTTTATGAAATTCAGACATGCCTGGTAACGGGAGCCTCATGCTAACCCCACTTCCAGCGCCCGGGGCAACTAGACTGAAGCCTGGAGAGCGCTACAATAGCTCCACGAGAAAAGGAGAAGCCGGCTGGACCGAACCGAGAGTTCTGCGGATCGATTTCCGAAGGGGAGGGGGCAGAGAAGGGGCGAGCAGCCCCAGCGAGCGCGGGTCTCCCCCTGGCCCGGCCGAACGTAAACAAACAGCCGAGCCCTCTAACCCGCGACTCCCTCCCGCCTCCAGCATCCACCCCCGGACAGGAGGCGCAAAGCAAACAGGTCTCCGAAGCCGGGCACAGAGGCACATTGTTCGCTCCTGCGGCTCTTACCTCCGTCTGCGAACGCGCTCCAGGGGAGGGCCGTCTGGCGCGGGGGCCGCCCGGGGACAGACGCAGAGGGCAGCGGCGACCCGGGCCGGAGAGGGCCGAGGTCGGCCGAGAGCGGGTCGCCGGCCGCCGAGTCCGCGCAGGAGGCAGCGCCGCGGCTCCCCGGCCGGACACCGCGCCGCGGCTCGGAGCGTCCTCCTGCTCGGCCGCCGCCGCCGCCTCCAGCCGAGCAGCCAGAGCCGGGCGGCTCCTGGGGTTAAGTCAACATTTTCCCGTAGTTTCCCACACGCCGCTCCGCGAGAGAGGTCTTTCACACACACGCACACACCCCCAGACCGCACGCTCCCTTAGGAAAAAAAAAATCGGGAATCAGAGCGAAAGGGGTGCTGGAGGCAAAAGCTTGACAGAGGTGCGCAGACTTGGGAGTCCCCTCGAAGCGGCGGGCGCCGGCTGCGTGAGGCCAACTCAGTTTGTCGGGCGAAGCCCCTCAGCCCGCCGAGCGCCCGGCCGAACTGGCATCCCTCGCGCGGACCCTGCGGCCTGGGGCGGGAGGCGGCGGCGGCCCCTCCTCACATTTCGGAGCTCCCGGCCTGGGCTGAGCGGTGGCCGCTGCCCCACGCAAAGCTGGCGGCGCAGACTCGGGCTCCGGGAAGCAGGAAGGAGCCGGGAAGAGCCACGCCACGCAGAGCAGCAGAGGGGTGATGCCCCCCAACAATCCCAAGGAATTCTCCGGTAAGCTCCCGATTTCGCTCCAGCACCTCTGCGTGTGTGTGAGAGAAGAGAGTGAGAGAGAGCGAGAGAGAGCGAGAGGCAGCGAGAGGGAGAGAGGGAGAGACGGGGGAATGCGAAGTCCTGACACAGACTCTCCGCGAGGTCTGAACTGGAGTCACCTCCAGCCTCCTCCTCCTCCTCCTCCTTCCCCCCCCCCCCCCCCCCCCAGTTGGGCTAATCATATAAACATACTAGCTTGTACCGCGGTAAAGGACAAATCTCTCCCTCCTGATTTTTCCAGCAAGGGGCTCGAGCAAACTCAAAAGAAGATTACAGGCAGCTAAGTACAAAACGTGGAGCAGATAATCTATAACTCATTGCCGCCCAATGGCCATTTTCCACTCCATTTGAGCAGCTGCAGCGGCCGTGCGCCCGAGCGGCGGGGAGGGGGAGCCAGAGGAGACACTTACAGACTCGAGCCGTAGGGACGGCGGTGGCGGTGGCCGAGCAGCCGCCCGAGGACCAGGCCGGCCCCGGCTCTGCCGGCGGGGCGGCCGCAGGGCTGTCCGGGCGGCGGCGGCGGCAAGGGACGCGCGCGCACGGCCGTGGAACGCGCCCCGGAGGCGGCCTGTGCCAGCTCGCGTCCCTCCCCTTCTCTCTCCTCCCTGTCGGCTTGCGCTCCCCCCAACCCCAGATCCCCGGGTTCTGCCTCCAGCCCCCGCATCAACACACCCATTCAACCCCTACGCCGCAGCCCACCCCAAACTCCACTCACTGCGCGCTGGGTCTTCCGCGCACTCCGCTGGCGCGCGCTCTCTCCATCCTATCCACACACATTGCACTTTAAAAATATTTATTTTATTTCTGGAACGGGGTGAAGGGTATTTGGGAGAGCACCGCAAAGCGCGGCGCTCGGAGGCTGGGCGCAGTGGTCTGGCCGGCGGCTCGGGGGCCCCCTCCCCTCCAGGCCCGGGAGCTTGCTCCCGGCCTGGACTTCGGAGAGGCGCCCGGGATGCGTCTTTCACCCACCCCGTCTCCAGGTTTTCTCTTTTCTCCACGCACCGAGCCGGAGGCCCCGAAACTTTTAGTTTCCGCAGCCCTCCTTTTGTGTAACTGCTTGGAGGAGAAAGAATGTCTGTTCGCTGCGGCTGCTTCGGTCCAGCTGCGGCGCGCGGGGGACGCTCCAGGGTTAATGCGTCTTTGATACCTGAGATTTCCGGCGCGCTCGTTAATGAAAGTTACATTTTTTTAAATTGCGATTTTTTTTTCTTTGTAGTTACGTAGAGCTAGCTAAACTTTGACTTTATTGACTGCATTTCACAAGAGCGTTTTGTTTGTTTTTGATTAAACTCACCAGGATAAGCAAAGGAAGGAAGGGAGACTACCAAGCTCTAGTTACTCTCAAGTATAGTCACAGTGCTGTTAGGTCTGTTTCCCTCATTTCCTTACATTGAAACTGCCTTTGCTCTTGTCCTCTGAACACACTTCCTAGCCCCTCTCCGTTGGCAATGTCAGCAAACGGCCAGGCAGAGCCAACGATGGACCTGAGCTGAAAGGAACAGAGCACAGCAGGGCGAATCACGCTGGAAAAACGTTTAAAAGCCAGTTAAGTGTCCTGTGCATGCCAGAACATTCAAACATGGATTTTTTTTTATTATTACAAAATTTCTGAGCTGGAAGCAGCTATGTTTTCAGATGTATTTGTAAACCATTGATTCTACTAATGAATGCAACCATAAAGAAGCATATTTACCTTGGTTTTCAAGAAAATGATTCTCCAATATTTAAAACTTAAAAAATAGTATGAAACTTGAGCTTCTATGCTTTCAGAAACAATATGTACTTTTTGGTGCTGCAGGAATGTTGCAGGCATCATACTTCAGGAATGATTGCAAACAATGTTATTAATATGTCAACAGCAGATTGTTCAAAAGACACGAAGATTCTAAATACCTATCAGTATTTTGTCAGAAAGCCAGACATGTGTAGTACTAAAGTAAATCCAATCCAACTACTGGTCAAGTTTGTTCTTGACATGTAGGAAATCATAAGTTAAATGTACACGTCTCCAAATAACTAGAACATGTTCTTTTTGTGGGTTCATTGTAATTCTCAGATTAAAAAAGAACCTTTGATAATCTAATTTCTTCTACTTGATGTATTGATGTTTTAATATTCTCACTATTTGAAAAGATAAAAGGAGCAACTTAGAGCATTGGTGCTTTAAACTACATACACACTTCCATCTGGAATTTCTTACATAATTCAAATATTAACCATGCAGGATATAAACTAGTCTGGAAAAAGTACACTTATGCAGACCTGGTGTGAAACCTTATAATGCACCTAAGTTTTTACATATGTCAAAATACATACATACAACAGATCTACCTAGGAAAATTAAATCAGGTACTTCAAGTCATTTAAAAGAAGGCAGAATTATCTAATTCTCAGACCTCAGAAGTAATTTTGCGATCTCCTTGGGAATGTAAAATTATTTCATTCAGGATTGCAAAACACAGTATGTCAAACTAATATTAATTCGCATTTGCCAAAATATTTAAGCCCTTTCTTTTGTTCATTTTTAAAGGTTTTCACTCATCTGGGCACGATTCACAAGAAACCCCAATGAGTGCATGGATCAGTCTAATCCTATTTTCTTTTGGGAAACAAAACTTCAGCTGAAGTTTTTATTTAGTGAGCTTAGTAAGTAATCAATAGACATTTTTGCCTGAATTAAGCTGGCCATATGTTGGCTCATTTACTTATTTATTTAACTCTCTCAGAAATAATCTCTGGAAAAAACCATTATCTATCTGCAGCATATATTTGACATTCTTTGATGCTCAGGACATAAGTGAATCACTGCTCACTATATTCTTAAAGAGACAACATCACAATAAAAGGAGATGCTTGGAATGGGCAAGAATTTACCAAAAGTGAATGAAAATTAAACGAAGTAGAAAAATGCCCCATACAAGTTTCAAATCTTATTTCAATAGGATGTGTATTCTATAGACTTCAAAGGGTTCCACATTTTTTTCCAAAAAAATAATAGACTTGCTATGTTTTAAAATTACATATAAGAATGCTTGTGTAAGACAGTGTTTTAAATATTAAAGATTTTTAATCTTTCTTTGTTCTTTAGAGGTAGTACTTCAACCTTCTTTGTATATTCACAAAGGAGAATTGAAATAGGGTTTAATTGTATTGATAGATTCAAGATTAAGCTGTTAGCGACAAACCTGCCATTACAAAAGAACTCTTAAAAGACCACACCTTAGAGTATATCCACATTCGGAAAACATAGTTTACCTGGCACTCTATGACAATTCATAACAACACACATGTTATGGTAGAAAAAAATGAAATGAGAAGCTTAATAATATCTACAGCTGTGTGCAAGTTAAGGAAATTAAGGAGAGTTGGAGTATGTTATGCATTCCCTGCAATCCAATCAATTTAATTACTCAATCTATATTATTATTTAAGTAATGGCAAAATCATTGACTTATTCATAATAGTTGCTAATTGTTTTTTAAAATAAATTCTACAAAGGACAAAGGAAACACCCATTTCCATTTGTTTTATGTTAAATCAACATATAACCACTCATGGTGATTTCATTCAAAGAAAACAGAAGGAATTCATTAGCTTATGTGGTTGGAGAGATTGATGGGCTTCAAACATTTTAACCATACATGTTTTTTCCAACTGTTGAAACTCATGTTTTTAATTTAAGCAACCTTAAGAACCTAAAGATTGTTTTATTCAATGGGTTCATATATTTCTGATACAGAAATTATGCTCATTTTTAAACCAAGATTTACCATCTACCATCTACCTATCTTTGTTTAGAAGGAAGTGATCAGGCACTTGTTAAAATATACACATGAATAACAGTAGTTTGAGTAACAAAGAATCTGAAATAGTATGAAAATAGACGTAGGTACAGAACATTGTGATTAGCGTAAGCCAGTAGAATACAGTATCAGCTTCACTACCCTACTCTGGCAGACAGCTATAGCTAAGACACTTCTAGAAGGGTCAGGGTGGAAGGGGAGAGATATTGAGGCTTGAGTGTAGGCCAAAAACTGCCATTAAGCTTGAGCAACACAGTTATAGAAAACTCTGAACGAGGGAAGGTTGTATCTATTATGAGGAGCATATTTTTGCCTGTGATTAGAGTTTATGAAAGTTCTCAAAAGAAAAACATGTGGAATGACTTTCATTTCTAATTCAGAAATAGAATTAAAATTACCTCGATTATATCCTAAACCTAACTCAGTTCCATTTTCTTTATCATTACTTTTCAATGATGCTTGGTACTGAAACTAGCTTTTCTAACTCTAGGAAATAAACTACATGAAAGCTCTAGAGCAGATCAGAGCAATATATGAATGCCAGACTTAACTAGAACTTGTTGAAAGTTGCTAGCTTTGTTTTCCATTTTTGCTTTGCCATGCATGTAGGCTGAAAAGAAATCAAAACTCATTTTCCATAAGAGCAAAAACATATGAAAGTATTTGGCAAAGCCAGTAAGGTTTTAACTATTCTCCCTGCTCTATACGCTTAGCAAATTTTGTCCAAGAAAGCCAAACCCTATCCAAAATGTAGAGATGCAGTATTGAAAAGTAATGACAGTTTAAAGTATAATATAAATATTATTAAGATATATTATATTTAATGGTGTTATTTAGAAGTATATAATCACATATATTATTAATACCTGTCATTTGGTAGTTAATACTTTTAAAAAAAGCATCCACTAGTTCAACTGGTAGCATGACTTTTTCTGTGCACTACAAGTGTTAAAATATAAAAAGATTTAGGAAATTTTTATGTCATTACCATTGTGATACTCAAAGTAAGCAAATTTAAAAAGATATTCCTCATAATTATTGTTCCACTGAGTCTTAAAGAACTCAAAGTTTTTCTTTCCCATAGATTGTTCCTATAACTCTCATTAATCTCTGCAGCTTGAGGATTTTCTATAATTGGGTCTTATAGATCTTTTATCAATGCTTCTGTCAGAACACAAAGCGTAACCAAAAGAACACTCATTTTATACAAAGCTGTCTATAACGTCTAATAATTTTGTTCATCATAAATACTCATAACCATGTTTTCTCATTAACAATATGTGGTTTAAAAAAACCACATATTGTTAATGAGATTACGCAATCACTACGTGATTGCGAGGAGCAGATACCTGAAGAGCCTGGACCTCGCAGAAAATGCTGTGGGTGACGTTGGGGTCACTGCGCTGTGTGAGGGGCTGAAGCAAAGGAGAAGTGTTCTAAGGAGACTTGGGTTGAAGGCATGTGGATTGACTCCTGGTTGCTGTGAGGAACTCTCCTTGGCCCTTTCCTGCAACTGGCACCTGGCCAGCCTAAACCTGGTACAGAATAACTTCAGTTCTACAGGACTGAAGTCCCCTTTTAGTGCATATAAGCCTCCACCACTGTCAACAATGAAGATTAAATTTATTTAAACTTTCTTTAAAATTGTTGAAGATAAACTAAGAGTAATTTAAAATTACAACTCTTTGAATGGGTAGTTCTTGGTAAAGCATCATGTATTGCTTAGGTGCAGAACAAAAGCAAAGAGATGGTTAACAGTAGAGGCAACTCCACTCTATCAAATCTAAATCCTTAAAGATAACCAAGTAGCAATTTCACAGAATAGTCCATATTGAATTTTTAGTGCCTCTGGGAATATGACTTTGATTACTCATGTCATAGTTCACTGTAGTATGGTAGAACTTGCAAAGGCTTTTAAGAGTCAGGAAACAAATACTCTCTCTGCATTTTAGAAAGTGAGTCAGAGATACAATTCTATAACACAATGTTTTCATATTGTTTCAAGTGTGTATAACACTTATAATGTTTTTATACATTATGGCTTTCATAATTATACAGCACAAAATAATTATACTCTGTGATCCCTTAGTATTTTTAAACACAAAACTTTATTTATTTATTTATTTATTTATTTATTAAGACAGTGTCTCACTCCAGCCCCAGGAATGCAGTGACACAATCATGGCTCACTGCAGCATTGACCTCCTGGACTCAAGTAATCTTCCCACCTCAATCTCCCAAGTAGCTGGGACCACAAATGAGTGTCACCACACCTGGCTAATTTTTTTTTATTTTTTCAAGAAGTGGGGTCTTCCCATGTTGCCCAGGCTGGTCTTGAACTCCTGGGTTCAAGCAACCCTCCCAAAGTGCTGAGATTACTGCCATGAGCCACCACTCCTGGACTTGTTTCATTTCTGAAAATCTTTTATAGCATAAAATTGTATAACATGAGATGTTTGGCTTTGATTTTGGTTGATCCTTCTGATCTATAAAGTAGCTCTTACTAATATTTTTCATGATTTTGTTCTCTAATCAATATAACTATAACCTTTTACTCCAGTTTGCTGCTTTATTTTTCAAAGACATTTATTTGTCATGTACATTTTAGTAAAAATAAATATGTCTGAGCATCTGGAAAGTAGAACAGCAGTTTGTAAAGTAAAATACTGTGTTATAAACCTAATTCCCATCAACACAGTTTTTTAATAAAAGAATACAATAGTATAATTCAGGTTTCAACTTATTGAAACTCTTTACAATGCATTCTTAAGGTCACTATGAAATCAATCACTTAGATCCTAGACCAAACAATGATGTAATAGGCATATGCTTTTGTGATAGAAAAGAATCAGTTTTCTTTCAAATTAGCATCCAAATTTAGAATCATATTAAAATGTCATTCATATCTCAAAGGAGTACTGAAAGGATTCAGTAATGATAAGGTTTTGTTAAGTAATATTTAATGAAAAATTTGGGGAAAAATTTGTTTTAGGTTAAAAATGCAAACAACCTGTCCAGTCATTATAGCCTTAAAAACATGTTGCTAAACCATCACCTGGATAATATAGTCTTTGAATGGTTTTCTTTTAGTGATGGGAATGTGTTTCACTGGACCATCCACACTCTTAGTCAATTGTTCTGGTTACCAAAATCACCTATCTACAACGTAACTAAAGAGACTTATTAGTACATTAAGAGTGCACTCTTCATTATGGGAGCAACTTTAGTTGTCCCGTTAACGACACCAACTTAATTAGTATTGTATCCTTCCTACCTGAATTAATGGCCGAAATTCAAACTATATATTTTTAATTGTTCAAACAATGTAGAATACACAGCAAGAAAAGCTAATGTCCTATTTATTATTTAATGACAATTGAAACACAATAATTCATTATGATACTGGGTTACTGCTATATGTGAGGTGACATGTCAAGGAAAGAGGTCATGGATATAACATAAAAACAATTTTTATAGTTTGTTAAAATAAAATTAGAGAAAAGCAGAGTAAAAATGCTGGCTATGAAATGTTAATGTTTGAGGAACCCAAGAATGTGAATGATTTTCAAATGATCCAAATCCCAAGAAGACTATCATTTATCATTTAAAAATAAATTTGTGGGTAATCAAATAAAGAATCTGAAAAATATTTAGAATGAATTTTGACATTTTCATATAATTATTCAATATTTACTTTCTCTCCAATGCCCTGTTGCAAAACAATTTTATGTATTTTATGTATAAATCAAAATATTTTATGCAGGTGTAGATTTGAGATGATAATGCTGGCCTATTTGCTTATATTGAATATTCCTGTACAGGAGGAAATCATGTAAGGTCAAAAGTAGATACTAGATTGAATATTTAGAAAACTATCTTTCCTTAGGAATATTTACAGCTTATCAAAATTTGGAAGTAAAATATTATACCTTATATACTGAGGGAAGTCTGTCTTTGCCTGAATTTTTCAGTTAGTGAGAGAAGTGTTTAAATACTCTGTAGTTAGATTATTAACTTCGACAAAACTGAAACAGATGTGTGTCTTAATATGCCATTAAATTTATGATTTACATAGAACCCTTACATAGAGCTGAGCAGAGGCCAATGATTCTAATTTGCTGTAGATTTACAATAACCTGATCTGGTTTTTGTAAGTACTGAAACACTTTAAGCAAAATTAGAAAGCGTTGTGTTTTGTGTGATTAAAGATGCAATTCCCTTTGGGGTAATGAGAAAAGTTAGAGCATTTTTCTTTCTTTATGGATGTTTCTATTATAAACAAGAGTGCTATACATTATATATTTTTGTTACTATGATTTCCTTGTTTTTAATTATAAAATAAACCAATTGAATTTCAGTGGAGTCTAAAATTGAAACTATGCCAAAATTTAGCTGAAGAATGTGTAGTGAGCCTTATAAAAATCCTTAAAATTTTTCCCAGGGTCTTAAGGTCCTGTTATATAAATACTCGTACACCATCATTTTCTAGAGCAAAACGTCTTCTGATTAAGACCTATGTAGCAAAAAGACTTGAGTGCAGAATAAATTTTAAGCCTAGACGATGACATGAATAAAATTGTTCAGGACTAATGATTACTAGATTCATATAAATTACAAATAGGAAAAAAAGGTCTATTTTCTCTCGTTACACAAATAATAATATTTACAGCACCATTATTTAAACTTTCTCCTTTTATTTGGTGAATTATAATACTTCAGCTGCTAAAAATAAAATCTATAAAAACACTTTATTTTAAATATTGTAAATACTGTTTCCTTAAAAATCAGCCAGGAAATGTTGATATAAATATCATAAACATATGTGTATATGTTTATGTATATAGAAAATAAGCACATGAAAAAGTATTAATTCATTAAAAGTTTATCTCTCATAAAACCTTTATTAGCCCTTGAAGTCTTTGCCACTTCATATAAAATGATTTATCTTTTGAATAACAAGGTTCCATTAATCTGTTTGACAAAGGAATTTTAAAATCATTTAAATAATTTATTTGAATGAATTATTTAAATTCTGTAAAAAATATATATGCACATGTATATGTATATATCTGCGTCTATATATTTGTGTTCTGGCACAATATCACATAAAAAATACAAAATGGAATTCAGAATACATTGTCCTTGACATCACCAGTGTGACTTGGTGTTCTGCTGTGTTCTGTGATCACCCACTGTTTGCACAGGACCCCTGTTAGAAGGCCATTTGTGCTACATTTGGCACAACAGGGTGATTTAATGTCAGGAGAAACTTGCACATGATTTTCTATATTCATTTTTAATTTTGCGTTCTCACTGAAATTGTAGGCTGACGTGTTTCAAAATGTAAGGATAATAAAGGCAATTATTCAGCACTCTTAGAAACCTGCTTTCCTCAATTCAGTGCTCTAGGTGCTGCTGGAAAATGGTAAACATACTCCCTCCCCAGAGAAATAAATCATCTGTGGAAACAAAGAAGAAATATGCACACAAAGGAAACAAGAATATACAAAACTATTTATAAGTTAATACACAAAACTAATTGGGACATAAGGATTTGTAGACTATGCTTAATATGCATGGCATTCTGAAATTTTAACTATATACTATTTCTTCACAGATTATTGCTTCACAAAATTTTCTCTCAAATAGGTTTTATTCTTGTTCCTTTTTCCCTGAAAATGCATTTTTATTCAGAAAAATAATGAAAACTATGAATAATTTTCCAACTTTGGTGAGGTTATAGAATAAATTTATGACAAGTTATCAATTTTATTTTTAAACCTGCAGCAAAATTAGCTTTCACTTAAGTATATCCTACACAGAACATAATAGGTAATATAGGTAATATGTATCTATTGTTTTTACCTGCTCCTCTTTTTTTGTTTTTGTTTTTTTTAAGACAGAGTTTCACTCTTTCTCCTAGGCTGGAGTGAAGGTGTTGCGATCTTGGCTTACTGCAACCTTCACCTCCTGGATTCAAGCGATTCTCCTGGCTCAGCCTCCTGAGTAGCTGGGATTACAGGCGAGTGCCACCATACCTGGCTAATTTTTGTAGTACAGACAGGGTTTCACTGTGTTGGCCAGGCTGGTCCCAAACTCCTCAGGTGAACCGCCCGCCTTGGCCTCCAGAAGTGCTAGGAATACAGGCATGAGCCACCGAGCTCAGCCTTTTTTCAGTGGGGGGAGATTTCATCCAGTCTTTTTTTCGTGTGTGCCACTGTTCCACTGCCCCATTATATTTTTGGTTTGGTGGATTCATTCAGGTTTTATTTCAATTTTTTTACCCATCCTATCAACAAATTTCTGTTTTTTGAGACAGTCTCACTGTGTTGGCCAGGCTGGAGTGCAATGGTGCTATCTCAGTTCACGGCAACCTCTGCCTTCCAGGTTCAGCCTCCCAAATAGCTGGGCTTACAGGCATGCACCACCATACCTGGCTAATTTTTGTATTTTTAGTAGAGATAGGGTTTCACCAAGTTGGCCAGGCTGGTCTTGAACTCCTGATCTTGTGATCCGCCCACCTTGGCTTCCCAAAGTGCTGGAATTACAGGCATGAGCCACCATGCCCAGTTCTATCGACAAATTTCTTTTAGCCTTAATTTACTAGAGAGGACTTAATTTCACACATAATAATATCTCAATCTATTTTTGTGGCATTTAGTAAACTTTGAGCCTCTAATTTTTTCAGTCCTCTCACTTTCATCCAACCATCCAGAAAACCAGCTATAACACTCTGCCGTTTTTAAACTGATTACCCACAATACTCAAACCTTGGGAGGCAGGGAAGAGAAGCTCTCAGCAATCTAATACAATTTTTCAAAATAGCTCATGAATCTTGGGGAGATAATGGTCTTTTAAAAGTTCCTATTTTTAAAAGATGCCTTAAATGTTAAATTTTAATTAAAAAGAAAAAAGAGACCTCAAACTCCTTTCTAGAACTTAGAACTTCCTCTTGGGAAGCACGACCCTCCCTGCTCACATTCTTTTTTTTTGGAGATGGGATCTTGCTGTGTCACTGAGGCTGGAGTGCAGTGGTGTCATTTTGGCTCACCATAACCTCCACCTCCCTGGGCTCAAGTGATCCTCCCACCTTGGCCTCCAAAAAGAAGCTGGAACCACAGGCATGTGCCACCAGGCCAGGTTAGTTTTTGTATTTTTGGTAGAGGCAGGGTTTTATTTACCCTGTTGCCTAGGCTGCCTACTCACATTTGTGTATCTAGAAATGGCTCCCAACTTTGTATGGCATAGGAAGTATTATACTATTCAGAATGGTATGCACCAATCATACTGAGGTAATTTTGAAACACTTCACCTATTCTCAGAAGCTTTTTGAAGAACAGTGACCTTTTCAGTCTCTAGCTATAGCTGGCTGATGGAAAATATTTCTGGAATAAATGAGAGTTAGATTCCTATAATGATGAATACCATTGTAATATTTAGTTCAATATATTGTCCAAATTGTGCAGGACTGCTTTTGCTGATATGGATATTGCAAGTTGAATAACTTAGAAATCTTATACAAATGTACTCACCACATATAAACATACACACAAATTTACATATTAATACATTTTTCGTCAATTCATTGAAATATTTTTGTAGGCCATATGTAAACAAATGTTAGTACCTGCATAAATTAGTAATTACAAGGAAAAATTGAGTATTTTCCAGAATAACAGTGTTTGTATGTGTGTGTTCTTTAAGTAAAAAGAAACAAAAATGTAGACAAATTGTCAAAGGAGTTTCTAGTCCGATTAATTATCCTGAGTGTGTGTGTGTGTGTGTGTGTGTGTGTGTGTGTGTGCGCGCGCGCGCGCGCGCGCGCTTGTGTGGGTACATTGGTTAGGTGAGAAATATCTCAAGGAAAGCAGGAAATTAAAGCATCTGAATTCTTGAATTCAGAAAAGTTGAAATATTGGCTGTCAATCACATTTTCCCTAGAACAGCTCTTCTCCCTTATACTTTTCCTGTCCCAACAACTTAGATAAAGATGTGTCCAGGGAACCTCAGAAATTAGAATCAATGGGACTTACATGCAATTTTTCAAGGGTTATGTTTTACACCCTGATACTTTGGTTTTGTTCAAAGGAAAAACATCCTTGACAAATAATACATTATGCTAAGAAGTACCATATTTCTATTGTAGTTCACTTATGACTCATTAAGTTGTCAAAGCCTGTAACTCTACCTCCAAGAACCAAAAAGGCTTTTTAACAAATTTTTCCCTGTCAGATTACCAGAAATTTTTTATTAATATTATCTTGATGAGTAAACTAACAGAAATGTCCAAAAAAGGAGATGTTTGGATTTTTGGCTGACATTTTAAATGCTGTTTCTTTTTTGGTTACATTCCTGCTTTTAATAAAATCTTTCTAGCTGGGCGCAGTGGCTCACGCCTATATTCCCAGCACTTTGGGAGGCCGAGCTGGGCCAATCACAAGGTCAGGCGATCGAGACCATCCTGGCCAACATGGTGAAACCCTGTCTCTACTAAAGGTACAAAAAAATTGGCTGGACGTGGTGGTGCATGCCTGTAATCCCAGCTACTCCAGAGGCTGAGGCAGGAGAATTGCTTGAACCCAGGAGGTGGAGACTGCAGTGAGCTGAGATCATGCCACTGCACTACAGCCTGGGTGACAGTGAGAGACTCACCTCAAAAAAAAAAAAAGAGTCTTTTCAAAATATGTTAGTACAGTATTTTGCTATCTAAGAAAATTATACTGAATATCATTTCTTTGATGATGTGGAATTTTTCAGTGTTGAAGAATCATCAAAATGAACATTGATTTTCATAGAATGTATTACATATCACTGTATTTGTTGATTTACTTGTCCTCTTCTCCACGTGACTGTAAGCTCCTTAGAATCTCTCTAAACTTTATATGCCCAGCTTTTGCAAAGCATAAAATTGAGGTCTCAAACTGCTGTGGCCTCTATAAAATCTTGCCAACAAATGTAGTTTGTTTGCACCATGGATGGTGGGTCACACTGTCTTTGGTTTTGTTTCATTTTTTAATCGATCATCTGTCAACTCTCAAAAATTAGATTTCCATAAAAATACAGATTTTCAACTTCTGAAGAAAATACGGAAACATCTGGCAACATTTGTCATACATTAGTTCATAGCAACATCCAGGAGGAAAGGCTTCACCTTCTAAACAAAACATGTCCTCTGTGTTAGTCTGTTTTGCATTCCTATGAAGGAATACCCAAAACTGGATAATTTATTTTAAAAAAAAAAAGATGTTTATTTGGCTTATGTTTCTGCAGATTATACAGGAAGCATAATGCTGGCATCTGCTTCTTCTGAGGGCCTCAGTAAGCTTACAATCATGGTGAAGGCAAAGGGGGAGCAGACTTGTCACATTAGAAAGAGAACCAGAGAGAGAGGGGAGAGGTCCCTGACTCTTTTCAACAACCAGATCTTGCATGAACATACTACTATGGAGAGGAACCCAAGCCATATATGAAGGATTCTCCCCCATGACCCAAACACCTCCCACCAGTCTCCAGCTCTAATACTGGGGACTACATTTCAACATCAGATTTGGAGGGGACAAAAATCCACTATCACCTCCTCTTACTATATTCTCTACCATTTCTTATTGCCTCCTCAAAACCAAGGCAAAGTATCTTGTGCCATGAATCACTCAATTTGTGTAATGTATGCGTCATTTTAATGGTGGCGTTAAAGGAAAGTGAAATATATCTTCACCCATATTTCTATAATGTGGAAAATAGAAAGATAGATCAAGAGGACTATATTTTTCACCCAGCTGCCCTTCACCCATTATTTTTCTTCCTGGCCCCTATAAACATTTTAATGTTTGAGCTCTGGTGGTCAATAATTTTTATGTTGAGAACATGTGTGAATAATACTGTCAATATACATTATAAGACATGAAAAAAATATGTTGAATAGTAGTAATAGTGCTTTACTTTGTTCAAAGGATTTGTATACGTATTACCTCATTTGTGTTCTTACTTCATACACAGGTCATATTGAAATTATATTGCCCCTTTATTCATACCGATTAGCTTAGTCTATTCTCTATATTCACTTTCACCAGTTTACTTTTTTCTCCCCCCGTCACCACTTCCTACCAGTCTTCTATTGATGCTTTATCTTACACTTTTTTTTTTTTTTTTGAGGCAAGTGTCTTGCTCTGTTACTCTGGCTGGAGTGCAGTGGTATGATCTCGGCTCACTGCAACTTCTGCCTCCCAGGTTCAAGCAATTCTCCTGCCTCAACATCCTGAGTAGCTGGGATTACAGGTGTGCACCACCACGCCCAGCTAATTTTTGTATTTTCAGTAGAATCGGGGTTTCACAATGTTGTCCAAGCTGGTCTCAAACTACTGACCTCAGGTGATCCACCCACCTCTGCCTCCTAAAGTGCTAGGATTACAGACATGAGCCACTGTGCCCATTCATTTTTATATGACATGTTCAGTTTTTCCCTGCATGGAAAGCTTTCTTGACAGAAACAAATAATGATTTTGATTATTTTTGTATTTCCTATTATCCCATAACTATACTTCACCAAGAGATGACACATGAAAGAAATCAGACTGCATTAGTCCATTTTCACACTGTTAATAAAGGCATACCCGAAACTGGGAAGGAAAAGAGGTTTAATTAGACTTGCACTTCCACATGTCTGGGTAGGCCTCACAATCATGGCAGGAGGCAAAAGGCACTTCTCACATGGTGGTGGCAAGAAAAAATGAGGAAGATGCAAAAGCAGAAACCTCTAATAAAACCATCAGATCTCGCCGGGTACAGTGACTCACACTGCACTTTGGGAGGCCAAGGTGGGTGGATCACAAGGTCAGGAGTTTGAGACCAGCCTGACCAATATGGTGAAACCCCATCTCTACTAAAAATACAAAAAAAAAAAAAAAAAAAAATTTAGCTGGGCATGGTGGCGCACACCTGTAATCCCAGCTACTTAGGAGTCCGAGGCAGGAGAACTGCTTGAACCTGGGAGGCAGAGGTCGTAATGAGCCAAGATTGCACCACTGGCCTCCAGCCTGGGTGACAGAGTGAGACTCCATATCAAAAAAAAAAAAAAAACCATTCTGGCCAACATGGTGAAACTCTGTCTCTACTAAAACACAAAAAATTAGCCAGGCTTGGTAGTGCGTGCCTGTAGTCCCAGCTACTCAGGAGGATCATGCCACTGCACTCCAGTATGGTAACAGAGCAAGACTCCCATCAAAAAAAAAAAATTAGATCTCATGAGACTTTTTCACTACCATGAGAACAGTATGGGGGAAAACTGCTCCATGATTCAAATTCTCACCCACCAGGTCCCTCATGCAACACATGGGAATTATGGGAGTACAATTCAAGATGAGATTTGGGTGGGGACACAGAGCCAAATTGTATCACAGACTTTTTCCATCAAACAAATGGAAATAAACAATTTTTTTGAATTAATTTTCATAGTTTAATAGATATAGTTAAATAAAAACACAATATAGCAGAAACTGCCAAACACATAATGTTTTTAAGGCAAACAAACTAAGCCTTCATTAAAAGTTACTAGAAGTAGTTGATGGCTCTAGATGTGTTCAAAAAATTTTTTCCTTAAGATTATACTCTTCAAAGGGAAATATTTGCTTAGAATTGAAATGACTTCCAGAATCTAAGAATTTTTTAATTTTATTTTTATTTCATTTATTTAATTATATTTATTGAGACACTGTCTCACTTTGTCACCCAGCCTGGAGTACAGTGGCACAATCTTGGCTCACTGGAACCTCTGCCTCTTGGGTTCAAGCAATTCTCATGCCTCAGTCTTGTGAGTAGCTGGGATTACAGGTGTGCACCACCACACCCAGCAATTTTTTTTTTTTTCTGTTGAGACAGAGTCTCTCTATTTTGCCCAGGCTGGTCTCAAATTCGTGGGCTCAAGTGATCCTCCTGCCTTGGCCTCCAAATCACTGGAATTATAGGTGTGAGCCACCACACACAGCTTATAACTCTATTTTAAATTCTCATCTCCACAAAATGAGAATCATCTATATTAAACATGCTAGTTAGGTTTTGGAAGGGTTTTTTGTTGTTGTTTTTGTAGACATGAGGTCTTGTTTTGTCACTCAGGCTAGAATACAGTAGCATGATCGTAGCTCAATGCCACCTGGGATTCCTGGGCTCAAGCAATCCTCCTGCCTTAGCTGCCTGAGTAGCTAGGACTACAGGTGTGCACCATCATGCCCAGCTGATTTTTAATTTTTTTGTACAGACAGGGTCTCCCTATGTTGCCCAGGCTGTTCTGGAACTCTTGGGCTTGAGCATCTTCCCACCTCAGCCTCCCAAAGTGCTGGTACTACAGGCATGGGCCATCACAACTGGCCTAAACATGCTAGCTTTAAATTTTTCTATAAATTTTATCATTTGCATAATATTCTTTGTATCAACTTAAAGTCCTAAGTAGTATATAATTTCTGAAAAGACCCTCTGTGCACATTGTAGTAGTTTCATTGAAATACTCCTCTCCTTTTTCTAACAGTTTTATACATCTGTTAACCAACTGTAATTTTCTTAATTTTGTTTTAGGATACACAAACTCTTGACTACCACTTTATTAAATAAATATCTAAACAACTTTGCTATTGAAACTTTAGTAGAACAAATATCTGTCAATTGGTGGAGTAGACTCCATTTAAAAGAAAATCATCACGAATAATTACTGTAAAACCTGGAAACTAATATTGGCAAATATGACTGGATCCCCTCCATAATAGAAGTTTTCTCTTTTTTTCCACTAAGAAAGACACCTCTAAATGAAAAAAATAAAATTAAGCTTGTCGTATTCATAGTATTTAGTTTACAAAAATTTTGTCTTATCTCCCCTTTTTACTTCTGCCAAATTGAAAGATAAAAGATATAATTAGTTCATAAAATTGGATAATTAACATCAATTGACTTAATCTGTATCCATACTAAAAAATGAAACATTTTTACTATATTTTTATTCTTAACAAAACACATACATTGAAAAGAGGAATTTCCTTTCTTGATGCTTAGTAAGCATCCCATGAAGCTGCAATTTTCTTTCTTCCTCTCTCTCTCGTTCCTTCTTCCTCTCTCTCTCGTTCTTTCTTTCTTTCTTTTTTTTTTTTGACAAGGTCTCACTGCTGGAGTACAGTGGCATGATCTCAGCTCACTTTAACCTCTACCTCCCAGGTTCAAATGATTCTCGTGCCTTAGCTTGTCAAGTAGCTGGGATTACAGGCATGCACCACTATGCCCTGCTAATTTTTTTATCTTTAGTAGAGATGGGGTTTCACCATGTTGGCCAGGATGGTCTCAAACTCCTAGCCTCAAGTGATCCATCTACCTTGGCCTACCAAAGTGCTGGGAGTACAGGCGTGAGCCACCGCACCTGGCCAAGGCTGCAATCCCTACTATTCATAGCTTTAATCCTTTATATTCTCTTCTTACTTAAAATTCTACAATTTGATACAGTCAAGAATTTGATAAATACCATTTGAAATTACTTTGCTTTGCAAAAGTTTTTGAAACACCACCACTGAACACTTGACACATGCTTTCAAAGAAGTCACAGATATTACTTTTACTTTTTTTAAGTAAAAACTATATTAAAGATCAATGTTTTCTTCTCCCTTACCTTGAAAAAGATCTATCGAAAAGATATGAAAAGTCCTCATAAAATGAAGTGTAAGGTCACTCAATTCCGGTTAATGTTTACATTAAGATGCTTTATTTTTATTCTTAGAAAAGCAACATAACTTAAAAGCTTAGGATTTCATTGAGATGACCCAAGTTCAGATCTCAGCTTCATCATTTTCAGGTTGTGCATTTTTAAGCAAATTATAAAACTTTAAATTAACTTTTTTTTTCTAGTTTTTAAAATGAGAATGATCATTACCTGTGTCTTATAATGTTATGAGGGATATATGAATTAATACAGATAGTACCTGGCACATAACAACTCTTCAAATATTTGCTATTATTCTGGTATCTTTAATAGCATAAAACAGTATAATAGCATAAAACAGTTGATAAATTTTCATGATGCTATTATATAAATACTTAGATAAGCTCATATGAAACAATTTCGAACATTCTATCTTAATTACTAGGTTGTATTATAGCAAAGAATTTTGTAAGTACATTTTGAAATATATAGCCTTATATTGACTACATAAAAATCTTATCATCATACATATGCTAGTATGTTTGTACTTCTAATGTTTTAAATGATCATTTTGAAGGATCTACTCTCTCTTAGTTATGTTTATAGAGTTAATTATTTACTTATTTATTTCCTTTCATATTTTCAAAAGGATTTAAGGAGATTTACTAACAAGAAGAGATAAAAATAATAAGAATGCAGAGACAAGGAGAAAATAAAAATTGAAAATTTAAAAGTAAGGAAGAGGCCAGGCATGGTGGTCACACCTATAATCCTAGCACTTTGGGAGGCTGAGGTGGGTGGATTGCCTAAGTTCAGGAGCTCAAGACCAGCCTGGGCAACCTGGTGAAACCCCATCTCTACTAAAATACAAAAAAAATTAGTCAGTATGGCAGTGTGCACCTGTAGTCCCAGCTACTCAAAAGGCTGAGGCAGGAGAATTGCTTGAACCAGGGAGATGGAAATTGCAGTGAGCTGAGATCATGCCACTGCACTCCAGCCTGGGCAACAGGTCTCAAAATAAATAAATAAATAAATAAATAAAAAGCAAGAAAGGTGAACACAGGCAAAGTATGGCTATATGCATGTTGAACATAAGCCCTTATTTGCCTTTAAGCTTTCTAAGAGCCACACAAAGAGAAGAGCTATTACAGATTCCCAAGGCATGGCAAAAGCATGTCCTGATGATGAGGACAGAGAGATCTCACTAAATGGTAAAGCTGGCCGATTAGTTGTCCTTCCATCCCTTCCCGACTACTGATCCTTCCCTCTGCCCTGTCTTCTTTGATACTCATGTAGATACAGCCTATTTTACTTTGGCTACAAAGATGTCCTTCCTCCTAAATTCTGTTGTCCCAACCTATAAAACTCTCCAAAGGCTAGTTCATTGTTTTATTTATTTATTTTTTATTTTTTACCTGAGAAGGAGTTTTGCTCTTGTTGCCCAGGCTGGAGTGCAATGGTGCGATGTTCACTCACTGCAACCTCCACCTCCCCGGTTCAAACCATTCTCCTGCCTCAGTCTCCTGAGTAGCTGGGATTATAGGAGCCCACCACCATGCCCAGCTAATTTGGTATTTTTAGTAGAGACAGGTTTTCTCCACGTTGGTCAGGCTGGTCTTGAACTCCCAACCTCAGGTGATCTACCCGCCATGGCCTCCCAAAGTGCTGGGATTACAGGTGTGAGCCACCATGCCTGATCTCCAGTTTTTTTAAAAAAGCTAACTTACCTAAGAAGCCCTACACCTACTTCCGATGCTCATTCTGGCAAATATATATATATATATATATATATATATTTTGAGACAGAGTTTTGCTCTTGTTGCCTAAGCTGCAGTACAATGGTGCAATCTTGGCTCACTCCAAACTCTGCCTCCCAGGTTCAAGCGATTCTCCTGCCTCAGCTCCCGAGTAGCTGGGATTACAGGTGCCCACCACTACGCCCAGCTAATTTTTTATATTTTTAGTAGAGATGGGATTTCACTATGTTGGCCAGGCTGGTCTCAAACTCCTGACCTCAGGCAATCCACCCACCTCAGGCTCCCAAAGTGCTGGGATTACAGGAGTGAGCCACTGCACCTGGCCTCTGGCAAAGATTCTTAATAGGAGGATATGAAAATCTCTGGAATATCTTGGGGAAGTGGAGATAAAGACTCAAGTGGTTGTGATAGAGTGGTCTCCCTTTCCACTATCAACTCCAGGGAAACATTGCTTCAAAGCACCTGATAGAATTAACCCTTTCTTGCAGGGAAAATGATAAACTTAGAAGAGAGAGAGAGAATAGGCTCACCGGGTATAACTAACATCTATTACTAGATAACAGCTAGGTTCTAATTCAGGAAATAACTGTTAATTAATTTTTTAAAGTATATTCATTTTACTTTAGACCAAAAAATGAATTCTGGCATTAGAAATTACCCCCTCATTAATATGTTATACTGATAAAATAATAAGATTGATTTATTATGTTACTTGAAGATATGTATTCTTGAATTTGCCATTTTTTGGTTTTACTGGATTTAGTTCAAGAATAAGAAGGGAATAGGGTAGGGGATAAACATTAATCAAGGGCCATTTATGTATCAGATACTGTGAGACATTTTAATGTTACTTTATTTTAAGGCTGGCATTCGGCTGGCAGGCATTGGCAGGGCTTGCTGGTAGTTTATGACCAGCATCTGTTCTGATCTATTGGTGCCCAAGCCCAACCATTTACACATTATTAAATATTTTAGTGTTACCCTGCTTTAATCTTCAAAATAAACCTGCAGAAAGATGGCAACACTGGGAGGTGGAAGCAGACTCATTATTCAGGGACCCATGGCTCTGACTTTTTCTGCTTTTCCCCATCCTGCCTACAGGAGGTTTTCTTCTTTGTGCCAATTTGGTTCTACAAGTGGGAGAGCCCTATATGTACAAACACTTCCTTGCATGGAAGTGCCCAGGCCACGAAATATAAATGCTTGTAGTGTAACAAGTTTGAGTTCAAAAAATTGTGTCTTTCAGTGTCCCTGCCAGTTGTGTGGCCCAGAGGAACCAGAGGAAAAGAAAAATCAAGCCAAGATATGCTTTGTCTGCATGCACCTGCTCCTGATACCCGTGGTCACCTGGATCCAAGTTCTATATCCTTGGCTAAATACACTGGGAAGATGGCAGGTGTGTATGTGATAGCTTCCTCCCATCTGTAACCAACCTGAAATGCTATCAGTCCTATGATAACAAGGAAATACTAATATAAAGATGTTAGCTGGCTTAAGGTGCCTGATGGTAAAAGAAGTATTTAAAGCTGCATTTTTTGAGACTCCTTTTAAAGCCTAGGTTCTGTTTAGCTACATATCTCATTTCAACCTTTTTTTAGCTGGAAAACTGTTTCCTCTAAAAACAATTCTACATATTAATGAGGAACAAGTATGTCTGCACTGATTAAAGCAAGATGGGGGCAGAATTAAACTTCCGCTACACCGTTGTCATTACTGCGGGTCCTGCAGCACCTCCACAAAGCTCAATGTTGTACTCTTAAGAGTAGAGATGGGAAATCATTGACCTACAAAATGCTGCCACCCTCAGACCCACTCCATGTTATTCACCTTGGTAAATAATTCATTCAACAAACATACCATGCAGCTATTGAGTGCCAGACTCTAGGAATACAAAGATAAATAAATAGTGTCTGGAGTCAAGCAGCTCATAGAGGGAGGAGGAAACGAGGAAATAAATAACTAAATAAGTAAAACCAAAACAGTCACTGATATTTAGCTTTTCTGTATCAATTCTCACAACTGTAAGAGATAGGAATGTTTAACCCTTCAACAAATAAGAAAACTAAAATCAGAAAGGTTCAGAGGATATATTGTCATACATCCCTTGAGTAACAGAACAAGGATTACCACCCTGGTCTCAGGAATGCCAAAACTCAGGCTCTTTCTTCTGTGGGGGGACATAGGCTGCAATTCATTGTCAGTCTACAACAAAGTAAGCACATTTCAACACAGACTAATATTTCAAATGCATATCACTTAAATGAGGAAAAAGTCCAGGAAACCTACAGATTAAATCATTTAAATCATTATCATAATACCACCTTACATAACCATTATTCTTATATACCTGTTATCTCACAACAACCTTATAAAGTAGAAAGGGTGGATATTATTATTCCATTTATAGAAGTAAATCTTTGGGCTATTAATGGAAGATAACATATTGGGGTGAAACTTACTGAGCTAAGGGAAAGAACCCTGTCTTGCAGTCATGATACTATCCCCAACTGGCTGTGACACTTAAAGTAAGTCAGTTAACCTTTTTAGGCTACAATTTTCTCATCAGTAGACGAGTAGAGGGTCCAGATTTTTCCTTTTATTTTATTTTATTTTATTTTATTTTTGAGACAGAGTCTCTCTCTGTTGCCCAGGCTGGAGTGCAGTGGTAAGCTCTCGGCTCACTGCAGCCTCCACTTCCCGGGTTCAAGCAGTTCTCCTGCCTCAGCCTCTCAAGTAGCTGGAACTACAGGCACATGCTACCACACCCAGCTAATTTTTTGTATTTTTAGTAGAGACAGGTTTCACCATGTTGGCCAGGATGGTCTTTTTCTCCTGACCTCGTGATCTACCGCCTCAGCCTCCCAAAGTGCTGGGATTACAGGCGTGAGCCACCACGACCAGCCAGGGTCCTTCAGTTCTAATACATGATGAATCTGCAGCTTGTAGGAAGTCTCCCAGCTAATACATGCTTGGTCAGGAATAGAATCCACCTTCCATTCCGAAGCTTTCTACTGTTTCATGCTGCTTGTTAATATTAAACTGAAGGGAAAGTTCTGGTTTTCTGGGCATACAATTTGATCATATAAACTAAACAATGTAATTTTTAATCCAATTTATTTTAATTATAGTTCAGTCAAGCTGATTGGAAGGTAGGTATATAGTTTTGCTGGTTAGAAGTTATGAACCTACATGTAAATCCAAGAACCTGTGGGTGGAGGAATACTGGAGGAAAATCTAGATGAACATATAATGAGAAACATATACGTGACAGCACTATGTGACTGCACGACTTTCTGGTCAGAAGGAAAGATAGGATGCTTTTCTAGCGCAGACCTCAGATGTTGGCAGAGCAGCAACATATCTTAGTGTTAGGGATTTAACTCTCCAAGTATCTGCAGAAACTTTCATTCCTTGGAAAGCAAAATAGTGACAATTTCTTGGCCGGCCTTGCTGATAATTTCATTTCCCAGAAGGCAGAGCAAGCACTAAGAGGAACTCCTGCTCAGGACCCACTCTGCCAGAAACCAGTAGGTAAAATGGAAATGATTGGAACCTTGGGGAAAAGCAACCATACGCTCTTAGAGTTTGATTTAAGCAGTGTTCTGCCTCTGCAAACACAAATGATTCTAATGAGCAAGAAAATGGGGAGGAAACTAAAGAAACCAGTGTGCTGCACAGGGACTTACTGACAGGCTCTGAATTTAAAACAGCATGTGCAAAGGATGGGAAAAGGGGACACATAATCAAGCATAAATATATGAAGGTAGCATAGACCTTTAAAAATTTAGCAAGACTAAAGTACAGAATGAGCTATGGCTTGTGAAAGATGCTAAACGGAACCAAAAATGCCTTTCCTTAGTATGATATGAGGAAGGAGATCAATAAAGGAATAGACTCATTTTTTTGAAGTTGAAGACATAAATTCATTCATGAAAAAGAGAAAGCCAAGCATCTTTATTCTTTTATGTATCTTTCTGTTGGTTCATTCATATCTCTGCTCATATATCACCACCTCAGCAAGGACCTCAACCACCCTAAAAGAGTTCTCTCAGACTTCTCTAATGCTATAGACTTTTCATTCTTCCAATCACTGATGGCCATTATTTTACATACTTTAGTGTTTTTTGTTTATTTTTTTTTCTTGTAGTGGAAAATACACTTATGAATGCAGGTACTTGGATTTTTTTCACTACTTTATCTCTAGAGCCTTGTATGTACCAAGTACTACTCAATAAATATGTGATGAATAAAGTCAACACCATTGGACATTAGCTAAAAATGGAAAGACAAAGGTATTATAATTTAGATAGCATTTACTGAGGATAAATAAGGATATCAAGTATATGCTAAGTATTTATATGCACTTGTTCACCTGATCATCATAGCAACTCTATAAAGCGTGTGTTACTATTTGGTTGAATAAGTTGCCCAAGATCATGTAACTGCAGAAGTATAGAGCTAAGATTTGCAGCAAAAACTTAGGTACAAAGTCTGAATACTTCACCTGTATGCTCTACTGGGAGAACTTAACTGGTATAGCTGCCAACATGTCTCTTGACCTCTATGAATTATTACAAGGAGAACTTCTAAATGAGATTGTGAAATATTTAACTGATTATCTTTGAAAAATGGGGAGGAGGGAGTCATTAGAGATGAATGCCTTATGTTCAAAAAATGTCAGTCTGCAAACTCTAGATCCATGAAATGAATGTTGCTTGGTGGCAGTGAGGGGTGGGAAATAGCCTACATAATATTTATTATAAAAGACTCTTTCATGAACATTTTTTAAAGTAGTTATTAGGAAAAAGTCTAAATCCAAAAAGAGTAAGTTATTCAGCCCATTCTTAGATATTCTTTTCTGTCAGAGTTAAGCTAGTATATCAGAACAATAGATACCCAGATATCTAGATTCTAGCAGAGCATTTAATAAGGTCTTTCTTTATGTCCTTATGAACAAGATGAAGAAATACAGGTTTAGGGATAGTATCATTATGTGTGTTCATAACTGGTTGATGATTGTACCCAATGGCAATGTTAATGAATCTGTGTCAGCCTGGAGGAAGGCTTTTCAAGGGATATCCCACAGACCTTTGTCTTTGGCCTTGTCTAATGTGAACATATTTATCAATGACTGAGATAAAGCTATGAGAAGGCATGCCTATCAAAAATAGGTCATAGGTTACCTGAGATAGGGAAGGTGAGAAAATACATTGGATGATAAAATCAAGATCCAAATGCCCTTTCTAAGACTTTTTTTCAAACAAGCTCTCACTTGTGACCCAGGCCAGAGTGCAGTAGCATGATCACAGCTCACTGCAGCCTATATCTCCTGGGCTCAGGTGATCCTCTCACCTCCGCCTCTTGGGTAGCTGGGACTACAGGCACATGCCATGACATCCAAATAATTTTTTGTAGAGATAGGTTTTTACCATGTTGTCCAGGCTGGTCTTGAACTCCTGGACTCAGGCAATTCACCTGCCTCAGCCTTCCAAAGTGCTGGGATTACAGGTGTGAGCCACCATGCCCAGCTAAATGTTTTAACAGCAAAAAGATGAACCAACTAAAAATACATCATATGGTTGGAATAATTGTAAGGTCTTTCCTTGGGACTGAAACACCAATTGCCTAAATTTAGTTTAAGGGATATGTGACTCAGCAACAGTACTCCCGGGGGAAAAATGAGGAACTTTACTTGGCAGTGAATCAGTGGTATAATACAATTACAGAAGCAAACAACAAACAAAGGAAGAAGTGGGTTAGGATGCGTATAGAATAATGGAGAATGTAATCTAACTCTATTTCAAATTGTTTAGATTACCAAGCTCAGTTCTGAAAGTAATATTTTACAGAAGATATAGATGGAAAGAATATAGAACTCCTAGGAGTTAGTAGCCTGAATGGTAAGGGGACTTAAAACTATCTAATATGAGAGAAGGCTGAAAGAATTGGGAATTTTTAGCTTGAAAGTTTGTATATTTGATAGTCATATCAGAATAGTATGCATAATAATTTAATCATCATTAAGAATTTACTATTTACTAGATACTGTGCTAACCATTTTATGTTAATTACTTTTAGCAATAAGCCTAATAAGCAGGTTCTAGGTTATTTTAATTTATAGATAAGAAAAATGAGTCTGAGAGACATAAGTAATATGTCTAAGGTAATAAAAACCAGCAAGTGATAATGCTTGAATTGGAACCCAGGTTACTGTTTCTCCAGTGCCTGTTAACTGATTTAAAAGCAGATTTCTCCCACCAGGAGGGAGCTAAATTGTACTGTGTATGTATGTATATTGTATGTTTACATATGTGATGACAAGATTATATAAAATAACAATCAAAACAACACACAGTAAAAAGACTAGAAATAGATTTATAACAATATTAAGAGTGTTTGTACTTGGGTACTGGGAATATGGAAATTTTTTTTTAAAATCCATTTCTTCAATTTCCCAAATCCTCTTACTATGCCTATTTTAATTTTATAAAAATCCTACCAGCCAGGTGTGGTGGCTCACGCCTGTAATCCCAGCACTTTGGGAGGCTGAGGAGGGCAGATCACGAGGTCAAGAGATGGAGACCATCCTGGCCAACATGGTGAAACTCCGTCTCTACTAAAAATACAAAAATTAGCTGGGCATGCTGGCGCACACCTGTAGTCTCAGCTACTCAGGAAGGTGAGGCAGGAGAATGGCTTGTACTTGGAAGGCAGAGGTTGCAGAGAACTGAGACCATGTCACTGCACTCCAGCCTGGGCAACAGAATGAGACTCTGTATCAGAAAAAAAAAAAAAGCTTTAAGGTACTGTGAGGCATACTTAAGTTTAAAAACACAACCACTTATAGTCAGAATTTCTCGGAGCCAGTATCGTGATAGAAGAAATAGTGAGCTTCGCATTCCTGATGATGCTATCCCAAATTTGGAAACACTGATAGTAAATCATTACTTGTGGTCAAGATTATAATCTGAAAGATCCAGAATGTTTAAAATATGTGCCAGGAAAAAGTAAGCCAAGGACTAGGTAGTTGGTTAATATATCACTTCAGAAGCTGAGGCCTTTTAGTCAGCTAAATGGGCCTTATTTTAGAAAATCTTTTAATATAATACTTGTTTAATGAATACATGAATGCATACATTTAGAAAAGGAGAAGTGGCCCAAGGATAAAATTTTGTTTCTGTACCAACCTTTTTACAAGGTATGCATGGACAGTGAAGACTGAACTGAAAGATGCCATGCTCATTTGTTTGCTCAAATCCCAGAGTACTCCTGGCTGTTGACATCTGAGCACAAAGTAACTGGCCCCTCCAGGAAGTGTCATTTGGGCATGACTTCTCTTTACACACTCTACCTCTTTGCCTCCATTTCAGGCTCCTGGAAACATCTCACTTTTTTTTTTTTTGAGTGGAGTCTTGCTCTGTCGCCCAGGCTGGAGTGCAGTGGTGTGATCTCGGCTTACTGCAACTTCTGCCTCCCAGACTCAAGTGATTCTCCTGCCTCAGCCTCCCAAGTAGCTGGGATTACTGGCGCCCGTCACTGCACCCAAATAATTTTTGTATTTTTAGTAGAGATGAGGTTTCACCATCTTGGCCAGGCTGGTCTCGAACTCTTGACTTCCTGATCCGCCCGCCTCAGCCTCCCAAAGTGCTGGGGTTACAGCTGTGAGCCACCACACCCGGCTTTTTTTTTTTTTTTTTAAACCAGGACTTCTATTACCCAAGCTGAATGCTCCACAAAAGCAAGCATTGTGTCTCTTTTGATCTCCCCAGATTATATAATGTTTGGTATAATAGATTCAAAACAAATCTGTATTGAAACAATCACTTGGCAGGTATATTCATCAACTTTTCCTTTTGTTGTCTAAGTATGGTCAGAAGGACTGCTTTTGATTTCATGTACAGCATAGACTACAGCAGAGTTTATCTGGAAGGACTGACTGCCATTATTTCGTATCCTTTTCTAGGATCTTGCTTTCCTATCTATGAGGAGACACAAAGACCTACTGCTTCAGCATTGGAGACATTTAATATTTAAAGTAAGAAAAGTAGTATAGTTTTTTTTTTTTTTCAGAGTATGAAGTTGTCAATTTTTATCAAATGATAAGCACAAGTTGAGCTTATAATATGGGGGACAAGAGAAAATTTCAGACATTACTGCCTCCTTTTCCAAGGTAAACTGTACATTGACTTTTACTTGTGGTCTTACCATGCAAGTTGTATCAATATGAATAGCGTTAGGCCACAAAATAGCCACAAGAAAAATAAATGTTTCTGCCAGCTTTTTCCAAATTGTATTCACTTAATTAGGGACAGTATTGAAGGGGACATCCTAGTGCTGAAATCTACTTATCAGTTTTATAGTGAACAAATTGGGTAGGCGTCATCTTTTGTTACTATTGTACATATTGAAGCATACTTACGACATTTTTTTTTTTTGAGTCAGAGTCTAGCTCTGTCACCCAGGCTGGAGTGCAATGGCGCGATCTCGGCTCACCGCAACCTCCGCCTCC
>NW_016107318.1:704116-706578 GCF_001604975.1 Cebus imitator
ATGTTGACCAGGATGGTCTCGATCTCTTGACCTCGTGATCCACCCGCCTCGGCCTCCCAAAGTGCTGGGATTACAGGCTTGAGCCACCGCGCCCGGCCACTTATGACATTTTTATAGCTTTTGAGGAGATGGGATATGTCGTAACCTACAATAAACATATAACTTCAAGAAGAAAATTACTGAAATACATCATCAGTGTAAAAGAATCATGGCTGGGCCCAGTGGCTCATGCCTGTAATCCCAGCACTTAGGGAGGTTGAGGCGGGAAGATCACGAGGTTAGGAGTTTGAGACCAGCATGGCCAACATGGTGAAACCCCGTCTTTACTAAAAATACAAAAATTAGCCAGGCATGGTGGCATGCACCTGTGTCCCAGCTACTCAAGAGGCTGAGGCAGGAGAATCACTTGAACCCAGGAGGCGGAGGTTGCAATGAGCTGAGATCTCACAACTGCACTCCAGCCTGGCGACAGCATGAGACTCTGTCTCAAAAAAAATAAAAAGAATCAGAATTTTGCTTCAAAAAGTGTAATTAAATTTATTATTCCAAAAATACTGTGATAATGGATGACAGTACAAAACACTGAGGTAACAATTGTGGAAGAAACTGTCACAATTATTAATAAAAATATTGGTAAAAATAAACAAAGATGTATACTGCTCATAAGATCAACTTGTGAACATATTAAAAATACCAATATTCTAGCCCACATGTCTGCAGATTCTGATTCAGTAGATAAGGTCAGGAGCCTGAAAATCTGTAACTTAAAAAATGCCACCCAAAATTCTGATACACAGCCAAGTTTGGGAACCATGGACTCCATCTGGAGATAAGTAGACAGTGCAAAGCTCACCCTGCTGTCAGCAACCTCACAATCTTAATGTGTTTGCCATCACGAGTATGAATGCTTTTATTAAAATGAAGAGAAGTTGATGGTTATTGGAATATTTCAAGTAAGAAAAATAAAGCCTAAACTAAAATAGTAATGGAAGGAAGACAGAAGAGAGCACACATTTGATATATATTTTAGGGTTAGATTGCACAGCCCTTGATGACTGACTAGTAGTGAGCAAGGAGAATATATATAACTTAATGTAGTCTTTTGCTAGGGCTGCCATAACAAATACCACAGACTGGGTGACAGAAACCACAGAAACTAATGTTCCCCCAGCTTTGGAGGCTGGAAGCCCAAGAGTAAGCTATCAGCAGGATTGAGGCTTCTCTCCCTGGCTTGTAGATGGCCATCGTCTCCCATGTGTTCACATGTTCTTCCTCTGTGTGTGTCTGTGCCCTAATCTTCCCTTCTTATAAGGACAGCAGACATATGGGATTAGGGGCCACCCCAGTGACCTCATTTAATCTTAGTGTACTCTTTAAAGACCTTGTCACAAAATACATTCACACTCTGAGGTACTAGGCGTTAGGACATCAACACATGAATTTGTGAGGACACAATTCAGCCCATACCACTTAGCTAGAAAATAAATTTAAATAGACCAGCAAAGTGTCTGACATAGAGTAAAATGCTCAATAATTATTATATTCTACCCCTAAATTTCAGTCCCTTCCATTGCTATTGAGGTCATGTGAATGTTCAAGTAGAAAGTAATTGGAAAATAATATTATATCCAGGAGTGGCTTCTTGACAGAATCCCTCTAGATATAGAAGCTTAATTGTCAATATACTGGTGGTCCTAACCTCCCCATAAGAAATAATTGTGGGCAATCCTTCCTTCAACTTGCTTTGGAATAAAACAGAGGAAAGCAGTACACTCTAGTCAAGGCAAGGCTTCAAAATAACTCACCCAGAAACTCTTCCAATTCTCTTCTCTTATGGTGGAAAAAGTATTAAAGGTATTATTAATTCATTGTCTTCTATGACTATCAGCATGCAAAAAACCATCTCAGAATTTAATTTTCTTTATATAAGTGTACTTATCAGGACTATTTTGGTTGCAAGTTACAGAAACTCAACTCAAATAAGTTTCAGCAAAGGCAATTTACTGGTTCATGGATCCCTAGGAAGTTTAATAACTGGATTTAAGGCTCAGAATCAGCCTTGCTTGGGATCCATCAATTGACACATTCTCCCTTTGCCTAAAAGTCTGTTCCACAATTCCAGTTTAAAAAATTATAGGGACAGACTACATTTAGCTCAGCTTTGTCCCACTGCCCACGATAAGTGCCATCAGGGGCTTGGGATCAAGTGAGAAAACAACTCCTTTCTAATAAAATTTCAAAATACAAATATAAAGTTGAAAGTCCTGGAGATCTGGGCAAAAATGTGCTATACAAATAAAACATTCTAGTAATTTATAATATATATCATTTTTAGTATTGTGCTAAATGGTTTCTGTCTACAAAAATATTAAAGTTTGAAAATAGTTTCTATGTAATAGCTATAAACATATGTTTTAGTATTTTTAATTGAATACAATATTTACTTGTTTGTTTAAGCTAAA
>NW_016107318.1:706792-708081 GCF_001604975.1 Cebus imitator
TTTTTTTTTTTCACCAACGCTCATGTGGCTTGGTACATAAATGTCATAATTGGAATCCATATCAGTAACTATGTTTAGTTTACAGACTAAACTTTTCTGTATTATTAACTTCTAACTTTCTCACAAAGAAGTGCTTACATGTTATTAACAATGAAATTAAACACTAAAGGATAACATGTCTTAAAATATAGTTTTATATCCAGAAAGGATTGAGAATAAAAAAGCAAGAGGACAAAAAACAATGAAAGAATTCCAAAATTTGAAGTCTTTTATGAACCTGATTCTGCATTTAATTTTTTTTTCAGGTAATTCTTGCTCATTTATCTCTACTTTTTTTTCCAGTGTGTTTGTGATTTCTAAGTGTGGGCGTATACTCCTGGAATTTTATCTGTGAGAATTCTTAGAGGGATAGGATAAGGTTGGACTCTCCTGAGGGGATTTTTTTTTTTTTTATTATAAGGAACAACAAGGACTAGTGTAACTAGATTCCTGTCTTGGAGTCTTTAGACCATTGAGATTGTGTGAATTCTTGCTGAAAACACAGTAAGGTGGGTTTGTGATCATGAATTTTCAAGAGATAATTTTTTTCCTCTTTAGTTATACATTGAAGCAAGACTTGCAATTTTCCTTGCACTCATCTATGGGATGGATTTATTATAGATAAGATTAATGATAAGGATATATCTATTTTGCATCCCAGCACTAGGCTCTGGGCTTTGTGACTTTCCTTTTATGCTAGCAGGGACATGAAAACTGAAATTCAGATTCAGCCCATTCAGTAAATGTATATGCTATAATTTAAGGTGAAAGAGGGCACTCAGCAATTCTTTGTGAGAAATATCATATTATCCTCTAAATCAGTGTAGGGAAAACATTTGATAAAATTCAATATTCATTAAAGATAGAAACTCAAAACAAACTAAAAATAAAAGAAAAATTCCTTAACTTGATAAAGGATATCTGCAAAAAAACAATACCTTAATGGTGAACTGTTCAAACTACTTTCTTTTAAAAATCAGGAAAAGACCTTGTAATCCCAGCACTTTGGGAGGCTGAGGCGGGCAGATCACGAGGTCAAGAGATCGAGACCATGCTGGCCAACATGGTGAAACCCATCTCTAGGAAAAAAAAAAATACAAAAAAATTAGCTGGGCGTGGTGGCACATGCCTGTGGTCCCAGCTACTTGAGAGGCTGAGGCGGAAGAATCGCTTGAACCCAGGAGGCGGAGGTTGCAGTGAGCTGAGATTGCACCACTGCACTCCAGCCTGGAGACAGAGCAAGACTCCAT
>NW_016107318.1:708931-728982 GCF_001604975.1 Cebus imitator
AAAAAAAAAAACCAAAACCAAAAATTAGCTGGGTGTGGTGGCCAGTGCCTGTAATCCCAGTTACTTGGGAGGCTGAGGCAGGAGAATTGCTTGAATCTGGGACCTGGGAGTTTCAGTGAGCAGGTGGGGGTTGCACAATGCCACTGCACTCCAGCCTGGGTGATAGAGTGAGACCCCATCTCAAAAAAAAATTAAAAAAAAGGAAAGAAAAACATTATCCAAAATCTAAATAAATGGAAGAGTTGATCATGTTCTTGTATTGAAACACTAAAAGTCATAAGAAAGATATAATGTACCTTCAGATTGATCTGTACATACTAACAAATTTCAGTCAAGTTTTGTGAATGTAGAAAGAAGCAGTGACAAGCTTCTTCCAAGATTTGTATAGAAGAGAAAAAGGCCATGGTAGCCAAGATATTGCTGAAGAGCAAGAGAGAAACTTATGAGGTATTTTCAATTATTATATAACTATAATAATTTAGACAGTATAATATTGGTAAAGGGATAGACAAATTGACCAATAAAACAAAACAGTGAGCCACAAATGAGATTCTATATTTGGAAACCTGGTTCACAAAAAGTCTAGCTTTGAAGATCAGTAGGGAAATATAAACTATTCAACATATGGTGTTAACACTATAGTTTTCTAGTTTTTAAAATGTATTACTACTCACACCATACCCAAAAACCAACATCAAATAGATTAAATACTTAAATGTAGAACTGCAAAACTAAAACGCAGATAAGGGAATGCTTTCTTGAGTAGGAAATGCAGGATACAAGCAGAAAAGGAAAGGTTATGAAGTTTAGCTGCTTTAGGATTAAGAACTCTGTTCATAAAAGGGCACCTTAAAGAAATTTTAAAAATCCACAAATTAGAGGAAGACATTTGTTACAAAAATAAAAAACAATAGATGAGTACAGATATTATCTACAAATTGTTAGTAGAAGACAATTAAATTTTTTTTTTTTTTTTTGAGAGACTCACTCTGTTGCCCAAGCTGGAAAGCAGTGGTGCAATCTCTACTCATTGCAGTTTCTGCCTACTGGGTTCAATAATTTTTGCATATTTTTTTAGTAGAGACAGGGTTTCACCATGTTGGCCAGGCTGTTCTCAAACTCCTGACCTAAGTGATCTGCCTGCCTCGGCCTCCCAAAGTGCTAGGATTACAGACATGAGCCACCACGCCTGGCCCAATTTTTAAAAATTGGTTAAAAAGAAGGCTGGGTGCTATGGCTCACACCTGTAATACCAAAACTTTGAGAGGCTAAGGAAGGAGGATTGCTTGAGCTCAGGAGTTTGAGACTAGCCTGGACATCATAGTGAGACCTTGTCTCCATAAAAAATTTAAAAATTAGCTGGGCATGTGGTATGTGCCTATAATACCAGCCTGTTGAGAGGCTGAGGCCAGAGGATCACTTGCACCCTGGAGGTTGAGGCTGCAGTGAGCTGTAATTGTTCCACTGCACTACAGCCTGGGCAATACAGTGAGACCCTGTCTCAAAAATAAATAAATAAATAAATAAATAAATAGGTACCTCATAGAACAGAAAATGCTAATTGTCAAGAAAATTAAGAAAATTAAGAAAAGGTGCTTCATCTCATTAGTAATCACATAATTGAAAATTAAAACTGTGAGGAGTTTTTATTTCACATTGACAAATTAATTAAAATTGTGGCCAGATCAAGTAGCTCACGCCTATAATCTCAGCACTTTAGGAAACCAAGGCGGGAGGACTGCTTGGGACCAGGAGTTCAAGACCAGCCCTGACAACATAGTGAGACTCCCCCCTACACAAAAAATTTTAAGAATTAACTGGTTGTGGTGATACCAATCTATACTCCTAGTTACTCAGGAAGCTGAGGTAGGAGGATCACTTGAGCCCAGGAGTTCAAGGTTATGGTGAGCCAAGATGGCACCACTGTACTCCAGCTTGGGCAACAAAGTGATATCTTGTCTCTAAAAATAAATACATTTAAATATCTTACAATATTAAGTGCTAGCCAGGATGTACAGCAATCATAATATTTATCTTTATACTCCCAGTAGGAGTGTAACATTGATACTTTGTACAACAGTTGGGAATTATCTAATAAATTTGAAATTTTTCATACTCCATGAATCAGTAATTTCTTTTCCTTCCTTCCTTCCTTCCTTCCTTCCTTCCTTCCTTCCTTCCTCCCTTCCTTCCTTCGATCTTCCTTCCTTTCTCTCTTTCTTTCTTTCTCTCTCTCTCTCTTTCTTTCTTTCTTTCTTTTCTTTCTTTCTTTCTTTCTTTCTTTTTCTCTTTCTTTCTTTCTTCTCCTTCCTCTCTCTCTCTCTCTATTTACATATTGTTGCAAAACATATACAACAATTATATATTTCAGGATGCAAATACATGAGGCAAAATTATAAAGAAAAGCAAGGGATAGAGAAAATTCGGGATAACGTTTAGCTCTGATTAAAGAAGGGTTAAAGAATTGTAGAAGGGTACACTGAAAGCTTGAAAGGGCATTATAATGTGTTTTTCTTAAAATGTTTGGTGATACACAGGTATTCATGATCTGTATTTCTTTTCTTTTCTTTTTTTTTTTGAGACGGAGTTTGGCTCTTGTTGCCCAGGCTGGAGCACAATCGCACGATCTCAGCTTACCACAACCTCTGCCTCCTGGGTTCAAGCGATTCTCTTGCCTCATCCTCCTGAGTAGCTGGGATTACAGGCATGTGCCACCACACCTGGCTAATTCTGTATTTTTAGTAGAGTCAGGGTTTCTCCATGTTTGTCAGGCTGGTCTCCAACTCCCAACCTCAAGTTATCTGCCGGCATCGGCCTTCCAAAGTGTTGGGATTATAGGCATGAGCCACCGCGCCCCGCCCTGTATTTCTTATGTATGTATTAGAAATTTTATTTTTTAGCTACTATCTTTTATAATTTTAAAGGAAGTAGTTTAACTTTCTAAACTATGTAATACAATTCAATAACACATCAAAAATATCTATTTACTTTTAAAATATTTTGATTTGTATATTTGAAGATATAAAATTGCAACAAATCATTTCAGAAGCTAACTTACGATGTTTTTTTAGGAAAGTTGGAAGATTAAAACAAAATGGGCTAACTACTCATCAAGAAAGATATTCTGTCTTCAAAGGCACTGGCTACTAACAGATAACATATTCAACTAACTGCTTTAAAAGCAAGACCATTAAAAAAACTAACAAAACAACAACAACAACAACAACAAAACAGGATAATCTAATGGCAGTAATCAGCCCACAGGGTGAATTCTCTCTTGTAAAAAAGCTCATCAATTGTTTCTTTGCTAATTCAAATGAATATTATTCCTGTAAAATGAACCAAAAAGTTGTATGAAACCTGAAATCCCAAAAGAGATCTATAATCTACAAGAATAAGTATGCAATTTTAATGGAAGGAAAAGGAGAGGACTGTTTTTATCTTTGCTTTTTTTCACATCTTAAAAGTAATCAACCTGTTGGCCAATTAACAATTCTTTTATATTATTATTGTCTGACCTAAAAATTGACACTTGATAAATTAGAAACTTGCAAAATTTTAAGATTAGTGACAAAATGACTATTGGCTATTGTTGACTATAATGTGAAACTTTTGTCCTTAATGAAATAAGGTAATAAATTATTATTAACATTTTTAGAAATAAGTATGTTTTACTGTTGTTCATTGAAGAGTATATATCATGACTATAAACATAAATATGCATTTAACCTTTATTCATTAAGTAGAACCAGAATTAGAAATGAGAGGATCTATTTTGTTGAAGGGCAGATTAATTACATTAAAATATTTATTTTATTTTATCATCAATATCTTAGAAAAAATGAAATGCTGAAGATTTATTCTGTTTTAAAGTTCAGCTTTAATAATACATGTCAATAAAATATGTATTTGCATTTCAATTCAGTTCACATAGTAATTCAAACTTTGTCTGTTTTGTTAAATTAGCGCACTTACATATCAGAAAGAAATAGTTTAAATGAGCAATATTTTATTTATTCAATAATTTGTTTCATTGCCCCTGACTTTGGTTATAGACAAGAGGTTAATTTTGTTAATTTTCCTTCTAAAATGTCATAATGTGTTATACTAAAGAGTTTACAGAGTAGATGCAAAAAAGGAAATTGTATATTTAAATATTTGATTTCCCAGTATATCAAATTAGTAATTTGGCAATCTAAACCTATTAGAAATATAAATTTCCATACACAAATCAGTGTAAATTTGGCTCCCCACTCTTTAGGAAAGGTTGATGCTAGATTTTATGTTATATGTCATTTACAATGTTATCTCACTCGGAATAAAGTGAGAAAATTCAGGTTAAAATTTTTGACACATTTTAAAAATAGGAATATAGAAGGAATATTATCAAAACACACAATATATAATCCCTTATTTACACAATACAATTTGGACAAGACGTTCAATGAAATAAGGATGAGACTGTCATTTGTGTGACTTTTACAAATGAATGAAATTTATTCCTTTTATCATTACAGTCTTTTTCATTCTAATGAGTCCAAGTCTCTCAATGTTATTTTATGCTATGTATATTCAGTTTGAGGATATATAATTTTATTGTAAAATTCTTGGGCTAGAAATAAATTTAAGATTTTTATATAAAAAATCTTATAGTATAACCCTCTAATTTAACTGCTCAGGAATTTTAAACCTACCTATATAATGTATCTTACTGTAAATCATACAGCTAATCTTGGTCTCTCAATTCTTACTGTTGGTGAATAGCTGAAAATACCCTTTAACTTCTCAATGCATTCCTTCTAGTCTTTCTTAGATTTATAGTAATCCTCCTAGTTCGTGGCTAAGTGATTAGAGAACCAATTCTGTTACAATTTTATGTAAACTGAGAACTAACAGGATGGAAGCAGAAACTTGGGAAGCATTAATGTGAACAATATTAGATGCATGCTAGAGACTTTTTCCTAAATTTCTTCTAAAAATTTTCGCTTAGTTCTAGATAGCGAAAGTGTCAAAACAGTAAGACGTAACTAAAATTTGTACATTTATGCTGTTTTGCCCTGTATTAAATTGCTCTTCAGCAGAATTTTTAATATCAAAAATATTCTAATAGTTTTGCTATTATTAATAAATGATTTATTAATATTAGTTATCTTTTATTTTTTGGAGACTGAGTCTTGCTCTGTCACTGAGGCTGGAGTTCAATGGTGCAATCTTGGCTCACTGCAACCTCCACCTCCTGGGTTCAAGTGATTCTCCTGCCTCAGCCTCCCAAGTAGCTGGGATTACAGGGACCCGCCACCACACCCAGCTAATTTTTATATTTTAGTAGAGGTGGGGTTTCACCATGTTGGTCAGGCTGGTCTGAAACTCCCGAACTCAGGTGATTCACCTGCCTCAGCCTCCCAAAGTGTTAGGATTACAGGTATGAGCCACCGTGCCTGAATGAAGCTATTTTTGGTTGGCACAAAGAGGTATTTCCCAATTTTATACATACATATTTATTTAATAATAAATGTACTCTTTTGAATAGCTTTTATTCAAGTAATATTTTTGTTCTGCTTACAAAAATAATATATATTTATTACAGGAAATTCAAAAAATGAAGAATAAAGACTATTAGACTACTTATATTCCCATTCTTTTGTGTACCTTTTGTGTCTTTTTTTCTAAGCCCATAATATACTACCAATTCTCTTTCCTTTCTCTATATAAGTGCACATGCACACAACATGTAATGTATGTAGTTCTGTACCCTGCTCTTTCACTTAACCTAACACTCTGATGTCAAAGTGATTTTTTTTTCTACAGTCAGAAATTCCTTCTTTTTATAGGGAATACCTCAAAAGCACTGGAAAAATAAAAGAGCATCATAGGAGACAATAATAGCTTCCTAGGAAATATCATTTTACACTGACCTTTCCCATTTAATAAGATTACTTTTTAGTATTTGAATTGTAAAGAGGTTATGATAAACACTAAAACTAAATATTGCCTGTTTCAGTCATAAAAAATATAAAGACAACAAAACCGTATGTTTAATAAAAATCATATAGTAGCTAGCTTGCCTAGAAGCTGTGATATATACTTTAAGAAAATAAATATTTTAAAATTCACAGATGCTGCAAAGCCCCGGTCAAACATAAATTACAATCTGTTTTTATGTAACAGTAAAAATTTCAAAAGACTCTTACCAACTCTCAATTTGTATCACAGATACACTTTCTGTCTCTGCTCGTAGAATGTAAACCACATTTATTTCTATATCTGTGTATATTTTAAAATAAATTACCCCAGAAAACAAAATGTTGGATATACTGTGTTCAACTGCAATCCAACAGAGAAAGCAAAACCTTATATTTCCTCCAAAAATCCTGTAGTATATTTGGTGATAATTTTGTAATAATTATAGAATTTGAATGCAGCATCCATTTATTTGCAAAAGTATAAGCAATATTATAATTATCAGATGACTCAATACATTTCGTAAATGATTCTCCAATATTATTATAACAATTCGCCTTTTCTTGTTTGTGTTCAGTACTATCAAATACAGAAAGAACTCTACTTACCATTCTGGAAAAGATGAAATTTTTCATTGTGCCATAAATACCCTGAAAAGTAAAGAAAATATTATTATTTGTTATACCTCCATCCACAGGGATCCTAACTGCCAAATGTAATGCATCAGCAGCAAAACAAAAATAAAGTAAATCTATAGCAGAAAACACAAATCAGTGTTCTAAGAATTCTTGAATATATATGACTATGGACAGAGCTACCACAGGATTAAGCAATTGTTTTGATAAGTTTATTCCTTTCAAATACAGGAATAAACTGTTTTCCGCAAAAGAAATGTAGAATTAGGAGAAAATTGTCAATATATATACATTTTTTTACTCAGCCCTTTAGCTCACTTGAATTTTTTTTATTGATAGAGATGAGACAGCTATATCTAAAACTCTTTAAGGGAATATATGCTTTTCTCACATCTAATAATTAATGCTATTAATATTGATCAGTTTTTTTTAAGTATAATAAACCTAACTGGAGAAAAATACACTGAGTTCATATCCCTCTGTCAAAACTATACAATGGCTAAGGAGATTTTAATAGATAACATATATATGAAGGAGATTTGCTTGAATTTTATCAATAAAATATTTCAGACCTTTAGAAATGTTTTCTAGTGAAGTAATTTTGAATAAACATTATGATGTGTTAAGATATCTTTGGAATAATTATTCCCAAGAAATATATTGTTTCTGTAAATGAAAACTAGCTAAAATTTCAAACTTCTAATGTTTCCCAAATTAAAACACTAATGTTTAAATGTTAAAAACTAGCTAAAATTTCAAACACTAATGTTTCCAAATTAAAAGGTTGTTTGCTGTTGTTGTTGTTGAAGAATAAAATTGGGATTTGAAGGATGTCCTACTTAGATTTTCACATAGAAAATATCTTCTTATTTAGACAATTTTTCTCTTTAAAAGAATACTAAAGTCAGTCAAATTCTGTAATGATTCAGGAATTGTCTCTATGACAGTAGTTTAAGGAAATTATTAGTTTGTATCTAATTATAAATATTAATAATGTCTTTCAAAATTTTGTGTGTATTGATTTTTAATGCAAGCTTTTAATGGAAACAAAATTTAAACATAGAAATATGTTATTGTACATGGTACTTATTCCTAAAGAATTATCAATATGATTTTTGATATTTTAACTCATATCAATCTGCTAAAAAAAAGTATTTTTAAGCACCAGCTCCTGAAGAGGGCAGCACGTTCTAGATATTATTTGAATTCTAAGCTCAAATGTGACAGCTTTGACTTTAGTATACTTTTTTTGAGAACTAGAGGGGAAAAAAATGGATATGTTTTATAGATGTCTGTTCTCATGATATAATAAACCAGCAGAAAGCCTAGGCAGTTGCAGGCCAAGGTCAAAACTGTATTTGATTATTAAAAGAGAACATTCAAATTAGACACCTAAAGCAATGTATTTAGAAAAGAAACAACAAAATACTAGTAAGGAGATGTTCCATGAGGAATGCATTTTATCTTGATACTGTAGGTAACTTCTTCTATTGGCAGTGCATTGACTGTCGAAACTACTAAAGGGGTTAAATTTAATGATCTCACTTCTTGCACATTTCATCTCAATTGCTATGGCAACATTCAGTTGCCTCAGCAGCAATGCACACTTTAATCAGATATTTCCTCCTCATTTCTCTATGAGCCAAACTGTGTAGTCAAATTTACAACCAAGTCCTGATGAATCTGATAACACCTCTTACAATTTAATGGACAACTTGCCTCCACCCACACATATAAATGTTTTCAGAGAGGCTTATAACTATTGGACAAGTATAAGACTTGATAAGAATATATGTTTGGAATTTCTTACTTCACTGATTGAAAAAAAAAAATTTTTTTTTTTTTTTTTTTTTTTTTTATTTCCTCTACCATTTCTTTTTTTAGGAGTTTTTCACCAATTTGAAACTCACTGCAGCCAGTCACTACCTTGGGGTCCCCTATCCTCACAGGAGAGTGCATGAGTAAAAGAAACAACCTCCAGTGTTCAAATGTCAATTTTCATCAAGTCTATTGAATTATTTACCTTTTATCTGAACATATTTGGGATTGGCACGTCAAAGAGCCATTTTCTATTGCTTGAATACAGGTCAGAGAAGGAAGGAAAATAAAGATAAAGCAAAATCTGATAGAGCAGGAAAACTGTAGAATATTATACTTAAACAGATGTCCAAGTATGAAGGAAATTTGGTCAAACTTCAGTAATACAGCAATTTTAATGAGAAGTAAAAGCATGATGCGTTAAATTATTGATGACACTTTGGTGAATATTAAACATCTATATTGTTGAACAAATCATCACTTAAGTATTTTGTAAAAGACTAGACAAATCTTTTGTGGGCATATAAGGAATATTCAAACCGTCCTGAAATCTGATTTAAAATATTAGTTAATTATAATTTCATAAATGTTTTGAATTTTGCAAATAGTGACTACATTTTAATTTGACACTGTGTAATAAAAATTTTTAAAACTCTGATTAAGAAGCAAAGTGATCTAAGATCTTTCTCACAGTTTTAATGGCTGCTAAAATTTGTATTTAGATACCAATCATTTTTATCCTGAAGTTGTGATATTTCTCTGGTGAGAAGTTTTACTCCAGTAGGTGACAGTAATATTTCAGCATGCTATTTCAATCACCACTTAGTAGCATCTAGTAATATTTTCATTAAAAGGCAATGAAAAAGATGCTTTCTGTAGCTGGATTTATCACTGTGATGTTTAAACACCAAATTCTAGATTATGTCTTATGTATTATAGGTGACTAATTACAAGCAATGAAATCTAACCAAACCTTGAAAAGATTATTTAAAGTACAGGTCTTATATATTTTTAACTATAATTGAGGCTAGTATTAGCAGACTGTGTTCAAAATGTGGTTATTGAAAAGCCAACTTCTTATTAATGTTACAGTTTAGAAGCCCTGTAACCTTAGGAGTAGCTGAAGGAATAAGAGAAGTTTAATTTTAAAAATATATATGCATATAAAGGAAGCATGGAACCTATCTTCACATTTGAAGGTCTTTATCTAATGGATACAGTAAATGTCTTAGAAAACTAAGACAAATGGTAGAAGTTCCTGAGAATTGGATTCCAGTTCCATATTTAAAAAACTTAAAGCAATTAGAATAGCTTAAACAATGACACAAGCCATGAAGCAGCAATTCCTTTGTGTAGGCATATTCCATGAAATGTTAGCATATGAACACTTCATTTTCTGTTCTTAAATTCTAAGACAACATTGTAGAAAATGTGATCGAACCACGCCACAGATTTAGATCTAGGAATTACGATGAGTCACTTCTTAATGAATTTTTCAAAGACCAGCGCTTTATGTCAGTATGGAAACCTAGCAATGAACTGCAAACAGCATATTCAGCAGCAAGTGTGCAAATCCTGCTCTGGAGAAACAGACTAAATGAGAAAAACAAACAGGTCTTAGTGATGAGTTATCTAAAACCTCCAAGAAGACATATAAATCGACCCTAAATGGCATTCATTCAAGCACCTCAGGTGATGCCAGGGAGTGAGTAGAGGTGAGGAATGAGTTCCCCTTTCAGTCTTGACTTGGCTCTTGTACCTAAAACTGGGGTGCTGCCAGACAACACTTATGCTGTGGCCTATGTGAGATTGTTCTCTGGATGAAGGGAAGATTTTGGCACCATCCTCAAACTCTATGTTCACTTAAGAAATAATAATTGCTCAATTAAGGGCCCAGAGCTTTTCTTCTGTATCCAGAGAAATTAAAAGTTGAAGACAAAATTGCACTTCATGTGGGAAAGCTCATCTTCTGCAAGAATGCTGAGTAAGATAAAGGAACCTGGTAACCACTTTGAAGGTTATAAATATAAAGTAATTGCTGATTCTTGAATCAAAGTAATGTGCATTTTTCATGTAACATTAGATCTTGTAAAGTTCTAGTTTATGTTCCTTGGAAATAGTGTTTTTACTTAGTTTGGGTTTGAAGTTTCCCTGGGTGACCCCACTCCTGAATCACATTGAAGGAACCAAGGGGCTCACTAATGGTCTTGAATAGTATCTAACCTTACCATACTCCAGTGCTGCTGCTTGCAGCTTGAGCTCTTTCAAATATTGGCTGTCTGCCTAAGCATCTGTTTCTACCTAAAGAGTTGATAGAGTAGTTTTCCAACAAGAAAAGTTAACTTTTGATAAAATAAAAACTTCAGCTGAATTAACTATAAAGTAGTTTAACTGAGCAATGAACGATTCGTGAATTGGGCAGCCCCCAGATTCACAGCAGATTCACTGAGACTCCAGCATAGCCACATGGTGGAAGAAGATTTATAGACAAAAAATAAAAATGATGTACAGAAATTGGCAGTGAGACACAGAAACAGCTGGATTGATTACAGGTTGGTGTTTACCTTATTTGAACACAGTTTGAACACTTAGCAGTCTAGGAGTGGTTGAAGTTTGGCCACTGTGATTGGCCAAGACGCAGTTATTGTTACAGGTGCATACTTCTAAGTTAGGTTTTCAATTTTGTCTGACTATTAATCTAGGTTACAGTTCATCCACAAGGACTCAGATATAGAAGTAGAGTCCCTCTCAGGCCATATTTAGTTTGCTTTAACACTTTTATTTTTACTATTAATATGAGATGTTATTATACTTCATTAAGTATTTTATTTCCTCTGCCCCTCCAGACCTTTTTAAATCAAATGTTTACATTAACTTAGGTTGGTTAAAATTCCTACTGCTGGCCAGGCATAGTGGCTCATGCCTATAGTCTCAGCACTTTGGGAGGCTGAGGCGGGTGGATCACCTGAGGTCAGAAGTTTGAGACCATCCTGACCAACATGGTGAAACCCCATCTCTACTAAATACAAAAAAAAATTAGCTGGGCTTGATGGTGCACGCCTGCAGTCCCAGCTACTTGGGAGGCTGAGGCAGGAGAATTGCTTGAACCTGGGAGGTGGAGGTTGCAGTGAGCCAAGATTACGCCATTGCACTCCAGCCTGGGCAACAAAAGCAAAACTCTCTCTCAAAAAAAAAAAAAAAAAAAGCCCAACAACAACAAGATTCCTCCTGCTGAGGTTTGCTAGCAAATGGTCATGAAGCTTCTTTCCAAATGCTCACTCACAAAGGCTTTTACTAGCCAATCCATTTGGTTGGCTTTATTCCAACACAGTCTCTGGTGATAGCAAACATTAGCTACAGAGAAACAGAAACTTCCATGGCACCCCGGAGGAACTTTTTGATCCAAAAGACACTCCTAGTAAACCAAAGCGTCACTACAGCTTCATGAACGTTTCCTTATGTCATGAGTAACAGTAGGAGGAAAGGGTGGCTGCATTTCTACAATGGTTGTCATGTGTGTAAACTGAGTTCCCAACTGGAGATCAAAGAGTGTCTTCAATCAACAAGTATTTATTTAGTGCCTATCATGTCTAAAATTTAAGGAGTTGGAAAAGGACAAATAGGAGCTATTTTAAATTTCTGTTTTTTTGTTAATGAATGGAGAAAGACATATTGCTGGCCTTTAAAAATATCACAATTATCTATAGAAGGGAAAATTAACATGAAACAATTAAAACACAACATCTCTTTGTCATGCCCCTAACAATTAAAATAGTTCATCTGTTTCATACTACAAAAGGTTTTAATATATTTTAACAGTATTATTTCCATTAAGTATTCTAACGAAAAAGCACAAATTTTGTGGCTTTATTCAGTATGTTCCTGCACCCTCACATCTACTCACTTGTCCCTCTTGCCTATGGAACTTAAGACATCTCTACAGAATATATGATAGCTCTGATTGGGAACTGACAGAGTGGGGAAAGTCTTGTATTCTTGTTTTACTGAGGCCAATGCAACAATATCAGGTAAATAATAATAAGAGTTAAGAAAATGCATATTCAATGAATAATGAATGAATGGCAAATAAAAGAAGAATGGAATTGGGGTTGTCCTAAGTACAAGAAGTATTCAACAAGATTAGTGTAGTTGGGAATAGCCTTAGTTTCATGAAAGATATGGGACTTTTCACTGGTCTTCAAGAATGGATGAGAGTTAGAGATAGTAGATGTAAGGAAATAAGATATTTCCAGTGAAGTTAAGAGCATGAGCAAAGGAATTGCTTTAGATGCAGAGAAATCAATGAAAAAATTTAATTCTTCTTGATAAGACTGGATTGTATGATGGGTTAGCGATTTTGTTTGGTTTAGATTAAAGGATATTATAAAGAAATGTTTCTCAAACTCAAACTTGCATACCTGGGGATCTTGTTAAAATGAAGAACCTAATTTAATCGGTCTGGACTGAGGTGTGAGATTATCTATTTCTATCAAGTTCCCAGATGATGTTTGTGCTGATGCCATACTGTGAATTGCAGGACTGTCGAAGATCCTTAAAGCTAGATAGGGTCATTTGGGCTTGATATAGCAGGCATTCAAAAACTACTCTATGTCCTCTAGCAGTTACAGCATGATGAAAACTGCACTTTAGGGAGATTAGTGTGTCAACCTCATGAAAAGTATGCTAAAGAAGAGAGAGTGTGGAATAGGAAAACCACCTGGGAGCCTGTCTACACTTTCTCTGCGTATTTCATAGATTTGGTGCTCAATTATCTGTTGATTGATTAGTTTGTGTGGATATGGTCAATTCAAAGGCAGTTTCTCAGTAAAATAATTGTAGTCTCAGTGACTTTTTGAAAACAAGTCAAGTTTAGGTAAAACACATGGGGAATCCATGAATGTTCTTTCCCTCTTCTCCATCTGGAAAAATTGTATTCATTCTTTAAAAGACTTGAAATGTTAACTCTTTTGTTCTTATCATAGTATAAAATTATAATTATGTCTTTATATGTATCTCTCACATATATAATAATGATAATGATATTAGCAATAATACCAAACTACTGCTTTGAGTGCTTATTAGTAGTGCCATGCAAACTGCTAAAGAATTTTTATAACGAAATCTTTATTCCAATGCTGTGACAAATACTACAATTAATCATCCACACATATCCACAAATAAAAAATAGATTTAAAGATATATTTAGGGTTAGGGTTAGATATATATGTCTTGTGTGACCTAACATTTTAACATTGTGTTGGATATGTATCAGTGAATATATTTATTCTGAGAATCAACACAATGTGTTCTAAGAATCACAAATTTCTTAGTTTAGCTTCTATTTTTGCCTGGTATTTTCACCTTTGTTCCTTATCTCCAATAATTATAACAATGGCTAACAATTAGTGTTTCTTATCCCTCAGGTACAAATTTAAGCAATTAGCATGAGTTGTCTCATTTAATCTTCATAATAATTTGGGTGTTATTACCCCTATTTTATATGTGAAGAAAAAGAGTCACAAAGAGATTCATTTGTCTACATTTCCAAAGCTACAAAGCAAGAAAGTTGGACTTGGAATCTACCACTACTTTCCTTCCACTGTGGGAAAGAAAAAAAGAAAGGGGGGGGGAGGGAGGGAAAAGAGAGAGAGAGAAAGAAAAAAGAAAGAAAAAGAAAAAAAGAGAGAAAGAAAGAAGAGAGAGAAAGAGAGAAAAAAAGAAAAAGAGAGAAAGAAAAAGAAAGAAAAGAAAAGGAAGGAAGAAGAAAGGAAAGAAAGAAAGAGAAAAGAGAAAGAAGAAAGGAAGGGAGAGAGGAAGGGAGGAAGGAAGGAAAGAAGGCAGGAAGGGCCAGCTATGGTGGCTCATGCCTGTAGGGGAGGGTGAACCAGGTGTGGCAGCTCATGCCTGTAATCCCAGCACTTTGGGAGGCCAAATTGAGCAGATCACGAGGTCAGGAGTTCAAGACCAGCCTGGCCAAGTTGGTGAAACCTCACCTCTACTAAAAGTACAAAAATGAGCCAGGTGTGGTGATGTATGCCTATAATCCCAGCTACTCGGGAGGCTGAGACAGAGAATTGCTTGAACCTGGAAGGCAGAGTTTGCAGTGATCTGAGATTGTACCACTGCACTCTAGCCTGGGCGAAAGAGTGAGACTCCATCAAAAAAAAAAAAAAAAAAAAAAAAAAAAAAAAAAAAAAAAAGAAGAAGAAGGAAGGAGGGAGGGAGGGAGAAATGGAGAAAGGGAGTTCATTAAGTCCAAAAAGGCTTATTGTCACTTTTTGGCTTCTATCAGCATACCACCATGCCAGATCAGGAGGAAGTCCCTGCTCGCTGGCAGATGTGTAGTCATGGGGTAAAATCTTTTCTATGATGGGCTCCACCCCCTTGTCTTCTCTTCAGTGACACTCCAAATCCCTTAGATCACAACTCAATTTCACAATAGAATAAAGAATATTTCCCCAAAATATGCACCATCATATATTCCAAAAAGATAGTCTCCTTTAAACATTTTCCCTTTAGGGAAAGACATTCAGGTTCTGGGATTCCTTGCTGGTATTAGAAGTAATAATGACAATCTTCCAGATATTTGAAGTGTTAGATATGATAGAAAGAGTTATTTGCCTGATCAACTAAAAAATGGATCAAAACCAAATAGAATATTTTATTATACTTCATGAGTTTATATTCTAATATAAATTTTTAATACTTAAATTCTAAAATGACAAACTGGATATTCTAATATCACAATTTCTGAAATTATGTACTTTTGTAATTTGTTTTAAAGAATATTATTCTATTTCTCACCAATATACTTTTGGGCAAATAAATCTTTGATAGTATATTCAACCCTCACTCCATAAATGTACTTGATGCTCTAACTTTACCTGTGTGGTTTGGCTCTGTGTCCCCACCCAAATCTCATCTTGTAGCTCTCAGAATTCGCACATGTTGCTAGGGGGACCTGGTGTGGGATGACTGAATCATGGGAGCCGGTATTTCCCATGCTGTTCTCATGATAGTGAATGGGTCTCTCGAGATCTGATTATTTTAAAAACAGGAGTTTCTCTGCACAAGCTCTCTCTCTGCCTGCCACCATCCACATAAGATGTGACTTGCTCCTCCGTGCCTCCTGCCATGGTTGTGAGGCCTCCCCAGCCTTGTGGAACTGTGAATCCGGTTAAACCTCATTCCTCTGTAAATTGCCCACTCTCGGGTATGTCTTTATCGGCAGTGTGAAATTGGACTAATACACACACCTAGACATTGATGACATGAATTGATACAGTGATGTTTTCAGTACCATTCTAGCACATTTTTCAAGCATAGTCTGCATAGCCTGCTCTTGTTGGAATTCACTACAAGTTTACACAGCCAGGAAATGATGTAATCTATTATTTGCTGTACTATTTTAAAATAGTTGTATTATAGCAATGTAAGTAATATAAAAATGTTACCTGTCCATATATTATTTCTACTAAATTTTCTTTCTCTAGGGAAGTATCATTTTTTGCTTAAATAACATTTGTTGCTTAATACCTACTGTAGCTATTTGGCTTCTTAATACTAAAGGAAGTACTTTAAAAGGCCTTTAATATAAGACAAAAAAAATAGAAAACCAGCTAGACACAGTGGCTCATGACTGTATCCCAGCAACGTGACAAAACCCTGTGTCTACAAAATATACAAAAATTAGCCAGATCTGGCGGCATGCACCTGCAGTCCCAGCTACTCAGGAGGCTAAGGTGGGAAGATCCACCTGAGCCCAAGGAAGTCAAGGAGGCTGCAGTGAGCTGTGATCATGCTACTGCACTCCAAACTGGGCAACAGAATGAGACTCTGTCTCAAAAAAAGAAGGAAAGAAACAGAAAACCATTACTAAATTATCAGTACCAAATGTCTAAGAGATCATAATTGTTTTCATTGGAACTGTCATAAAGTATACTGCCTTTTTTCTTTCATTGTTATAATGCTGTAATCTTAGAGTGGAGATGTTTGGGAAAGCCCTCTGCTTTCTATACCTCAGATTGTGTCTTAATCTATTTGGGCTGCTATAACAAAATATCATCAAATGGGTGGCTTATAAACAAGAGAAATGTATTTTTCACAGTTCTGGAGGCAGGGAAGTCCAAGATCAAGTGCCTGCACATTCAGTGTCTGGGGAGGCCCTTCCTCTTGGACTTCCTCATAGAGATAGCTTCCTTCTCACTTTAAAGTCACATGGTGGAAGGGGCGAGGGATCTCTCTCTTTATAAGACCACAACGCCCATTCATTAAGGCTCCACCCTTATGACCTAATCACCTCCCAAAGGTCTCAGCTATTAATCATCACTTTTAAGGTGAAGATTTTAACATATGAATTTTGGGGGGAACATAAACATTCAGACCATAGGAAACTGTATTATAAAACTTTATAGTGCCACTGCACTCCTGCCTGGCAATATAGCAAGACTCCATCTCAAAAAAAAAGAAAAATTATAAAATGTAAAAGACTTGGCTGGGCGCAGTGGCTCACGCCTATAATCCCAGCACTTTGGGAGGCCAAGGCGGGCGGGTCACCTGAGGTCGGGAGTTGGAGATCAGCCTGTCCAACATGGAGAAACTCCGCCTTTACTAAAAATACAAAATTTTTGAGGCATCGCAGTGCATGCTTGTAATCCCAGCTACTCAGGAGGCTGAGGCAGAAGAATTGCTTGAACCCAGGAGGTAGAGGTTGTGGTGAGCTGAGATCGTGCCATTGCACTTTAGCCTGGACGACAAGAGTGAAACTCCGTCTCAAAAAAAAAAAAAAAAAAAAAAAAGACACTTCTCTAAACTAACCTGAAAACTATTCCAGGATTATGTCAACAATTCATGGAAGGTATTTAATTTGAATAAAATTTTTTTTTCTTATTTTGAAACAATCTTAAATCACAAAACTGTTGCAATGGCTAATAACATCTTTTCAGAATTATTTGAGAGTAATTTGCCAACATGATACCTATTATTCCCAAATACTTTAACATATTTTTTCTACAATGATGTTTTTCTTTATAACTGAAATACAACCAACAAAATCCGAAAGTTAATACTACTGATGTGTCATTATAATCCTCAGATCCCATTCAAACTTTGCCGCTGAGCTTAATGTCTTTTACAGCAAAAGGATCCATTCCAGAATCAAGCATTGAATTTAATTATTATGCATTTTCAGTCTTTTGAGCTAAAACATTTCCTTAATTTTTCCATGACTTTCATGAATGTGACAGTTTTGAAGATTTCGAGTTAGTTGTTTTGTAAGATGCTCCTTGTTTTAGGTTTCTCTTCTGTTTTCTCATTATTAGATTCAGGTTTCCTCTTTTTGGTGGAAAAATCACAAAAGTGATGCTATGTTCATTTCATAGCAACCTATCATGTGGCACATTACTCATGATGTGAATATTAAACTTATGATTAAGATGATCACTGTGTAATCACTCTTTTCCCCCTTTTTATAAGTATATTGCAGGGAAGTATATTAACTTTATTTATGTCAAAATGGACTCATGGATATTCCTTTACCCAATAGGTTATAATCTGCTGTTATTATTATTATTCACTTTGATTGTCAAATTGTCTCAGAGACAGTCAGTGTGAGCCTCTTCAGTCTGACCTCTCTCTTTGACATGTGCCTGGCATTGTTTTAATACTTCCATATTTCAGCACAGTAATATATTCCAGGCTCATTTTGTATTTTTCATGTCCAGCCCTGGAATCAGATATTTGTCTAAGGAGTCTTAATTTCTTTTAGATGAGAACATTATTGAGAAACCATTGTTTTGGGGCTGTCATCATTCTCAGGATCCAGAACAAAGGAGATATATGTATATTAAAATCCATCTATCCATCCACATGTTACATTGATATTTATTTCCATATGTATCTATATCTATGAAATGCTGCTTTCTTCATTTCTAAACCAGTACCACAGGGTCCAGTGTAGTTTCTCTCTCTTGACATTTGTAACAACTTTCTCTGACAATGAAAAATCTGTCTCCTGTTATTTTTAATATGTTGACCTTTTGATCAACCATCCTATGTGTAACCAGTATCCTATTGCTGTTAAACATCTGACCCTTCCCATTCAGATGTCCTGCTCACCCTATTTGAGCTCTGACACTATTTAGGCTACTGAGGCTTTCCTCTCCCACATCACCTAGAGATTTCCACCTTACTGGTCCCAACTTCATAGGTTTAGGTGAATGGAAGGATAGAAAAAGAAGAGAATGAGAAGAAACTGAGATACTTTTGTAAGTGCTTGTCTGCTATGTAGATTCTAATACTATTGCATATCACATATTTAATTGAAAATTTTTCTTTTTATTTGAGAAACTAAAAACAAAATAATTCTAACTAACTACGCTTCATGTATTTGACAAATATTTATTGAGTGCCTACTCTGTGACAGTATAATAAATTTTAGTAAAAGCTAAATTAACTGCAGTTCTCAATTAATCAATATATTTTACTTACTGGCTTATTTTTTCAGGGAAATTGGCCACTTATAAGCAACTACATTCAGACTGAAAATGTATTCAAAACAGGGTCAGGCATGAAGTCAGTATGAATTTTACTTTAATTCCCATACTTATATATTACCTTACATAATGAGACATGACATTCAACATTATGAACCTAAAAAAGACTATGAAACTCACTATTGAACTATTGGTGTGCTAACTACAGACATTTAAGGAATCTTTCCAACAACAAAGGTAGTTTTATTCAATTAACCATAAAATTATATTCCCAAAGCATCTAATTTCTAGTTTATTTATTCATTTAATAAGTATTTGTAATACATCAATATATTGCAGGCACTGTTCAAGAAAATAAAGATCTCTCAAAGTTCCTGTTCTGATGGAGCTTACCATCTAGTAACGAAAAAAGACAATCAACAGGCAATATGTGGTATGCCAGGTTATTAATGATACTAGGAAGGAAAATGAAGAAAAGTAAGAGAACAGAGTATGAGCCAGTAGAAGTAATGGTAGGTGCACTGTCTTCAATGGTTAGTTTCAGTTTTTTATGTCATCAGTTTATCGTTTATCCGGTAAGAGTGCCTTAGGATGAGAAATATATTAGTCTCATATTTGTTTGCTGTTTTTATTTCATATGTTTGGGTCAAATATGTAGCAAACTCCTAGCTGTCTAAATTATTTTGTAAGGACTGGAAAGATAGCAATCAAAATGGCAAATTGGGGAAGGTAGAAGGGAAAAAAAGAGTGAACACCATCTCTACTAAAAATACAAAAATTAGCCAAGTATGGTGGCACATGCCAGTAATCCCAGTTACTTGGGAGGCTGAGGCAGGAGGATCACTTGAACCCAGGAGGTGGAGGTTGCAGTGAGCTGAGCTCATACCACTGTACCCCAGCCTGGGTGACAGAGCAAGACTCCATCTCAAAAATAAATAAATAAATAAATAAATAAATAAAGCAAATGAATGGAAAATGAAGAGACTGAGATAGACAAAAAAAACCTATCATTCATTAGCCACTTTTCAGATAAATATGTTTATGTTTCACTAACTCGCTCAAATAGTGACTCATTAATAATTTAAATTGCAGATATGGCCTACTCTTCTATTATTTTCTTTTTTTTCTTTTTTCTTTTCTTCTT
>NW_016107318.1:729052-748165 GCF_001604975.1 Cebus imitator
CCTGCCTCAGCCTCCTGAGTAGCTGGGACTACAGGCATGCACTACCACACCCAGCTAATTTTTGTATTTTTAGTAGAGATGGGGTTTCACCATGTTGGCCAGGATGGTCTTGATCTTTTGACCTTATGATCTGCCTGCCTTGGCCTCACAAAGTCCTGGGATTACAGGCATGAGCCACCACACCCGGCCTCTTCTATTGTTTTCAAGCAAAAATTAGGCATTTTAGTCCTTAGCTTAATAGATGTCTACCTGTTCCAATGATACCATTATAATATAAATAATTGATACTATTAATTAAAACAATAGAAAAGTAAGACTGTGAAAGCAGTGAAATTCTAGGATAGATTTGTAAGCAGAAGTTAGTAGCATCCATTTGTAAAAGAAAGAGCACTGAACAAGGAATTTTGAAACCTGGCTTAAAGTCTTCCTAGTTCTTGTTATGTAACTTTGGGCAAACTACACCTACTTTCTTACACCTAGTCTTCTTTTTGGTAAAATGAGGATAATGTCAGCCTTTGTCTAAAGTCAGCATTTAGAAATAAGATTCCCAGAATTAAAATAAATGAAAAAAATCTAATAAAATGAAATCTACCAGTCTTATGTGTTTATACACATACTTTGTCTCATTTTGTCTCCTTCTCTCTGTCTCTTACACACACACAGTCACACACACACACACGAAAGGAAAAATTATGTTTCAGTCAATAAAAGACTATGTTGAATACTCAATTATTTATTTCTTTTCTTTTTGTTTTTTTCAGTTTTTTGAGACAGAGTCTCGCTCTGTCACCCAGGCTGGAGTGCAGCAGCAGAATCTCCTTTTGCTGCAGCCTCCGCCTCCCAGGTTCAAGCAATTCTTCTGCCTCAGCCTCCCAAGTAGCTGGGACTACAGGCGAGTGCTACTGTGCCCAGCTAATTTTTGTATTTTTAGTAGAGACAGAGTTTCACCATATTGGCCAGGCTGGTCTCGAACTCCTGACTTCATGATCCACCTGCCTCGGCCTCCCAAAGTGCTAAGATTACAGGCGTGAGCCACTGCGCCCGACCCAAAATTTTTTCACTAAAATTAATATCCTGTTTCTTCAATTCCTTCAAAAACTATACTAATCTTTTAAAATGATTAAATTTGAGAAGGGTGAAACAGGTACATTATGTTTCTGTTTTGTTCTTTATTCCTTAGAAAGTATCCCAAAAAGGCAACTATGTCTTAACAATTTAGATTTTGCATAGGTTCCAAAATGGCTTTTTCGTGGAAAAACTTCTAGTACATCCTATATTAACATTTTCAAATAAATAATGTTTAAAATGTAATTTGAGGATGGATGTGGTGGCTTACGCCTCTAATCCTAGCACTTTGGGAGGCCGAGGCAGGTGGATCAGCTAAGGTCAGGAGTTCGAGACCAGACTGGGGAGCACGGTGAAACCCTGACTCTACTAAAAATACAAAAAATTAGCTGAGCATGGCGGCATGTGCCTGTAATCCCAGCTACGCAGGAGGCTGAGACAAGAATGTCGCTTGAACACAGGAGGCAGAGGTTGCAGTGAGCCAAGATCATCACACCATTGCACTCCAGCCTGAGTGATAGAGTGAGACTCCATATAAAAAAAAAAAAAAATTATATGTGTGTGTGTGTGTGTGTGTGTAATTTGAAATAGTATTCTAATTTTCAGGGAGAAGAGTAGCCAAAATAACTGTTGTATTATTTAAATTATTTTAAAATGAATTCCATAATATTGATTTAGTAATTATACTACTTTGATTTTATGTAACATTTATTCACAGGATAAAATAATATATATTCTTCACGTATCACTTTTCTAGTTCATTCCCAAATACTTTTTTAAAAATATAGATTAAATAGCTTTAAATATATTTGTTTCATCTGGGCATAGCGGCTCACACCCAGTAATCTCAGTACTTTGGGAGGCCAAGGTGGATGGATCCCCTGAGCCCAGGATTTCAAGCCCAGCCTGGGCAACATGGTAAAACCCTAACCCTACAAAAAAAAATAGAAAAATTAGGTGTGGTGATGGGTATCTTTGGTCCCAACTACTCAGGAGGCTGAGATGGGAGGATCGCTTAAGCCTGGGGAGGTTGAGGCTGCAGTGAGTTGTGACCACACCACTACACTCTGGTCTGGATGACAGACCAAGACACTGTCTCAAAAAATTAAAAAATATATACATTTTTACTTTACAAAAATTGCCTCCATAATATTTGGCATCCTATACTTTCAAGTTTAATACATTATTCTTTTAACATCTACCAATTTAATATATAATGCACACATATTTTCAAAGGCACAATGTCTAACAAGGAACTTACAAATTATTTTAGAGATAAAAATCAAAATAAAACCTTTCCACAAAATAATAAGAATATACAAACAAATATCTCTGAAGATTCCTCTTATTTATCCCCATGCATGACAAGTTACTTTTTATTTCTTTTTGATCAAGCAGTATCTTAAGCCATTAAAATTTTTCTTCTGACATATTGACATGCTTTTACTTTTATTTTTATTTTTTTCATTTATATATTTTTATTCAGAAGTGTTTATATCAGTACAAGGAAATAATTTTGGAGACACTAAATGTCATAAGTTATCATTCATTTATTATAAAAGAGAGATGGAAATTATTTACATGCTGAAAGATTTCAGAACTTCAGTGGAATGGGCAGCTTCACGTTGACGTCATTTCAGTAGTGACTTATTTCAGTCTACGTATTTTCCAAGAATGTCACCATCTCTAAATAGGAAATAATCCTTGTCATCTAGAACGACTTTGGTGCCTCCATGTTCTGGGAGAAGAACTTTATCTCCAACTTTCACGCTAACTGGTTGAATCTCTCCACCCTTCCCTTTGGAACCCGATCCAACAGCGAATACTGTTGCTTGCAATACTTTTCCTTGAGATTTTTCTGGACGCATATATGCCTCCTTTGGTTACAGTTTCAGCAGCACTCCTTTCAACCAATACTCGGTCAAAGAGTGGGAGAAACTTTCTAAACGCCTGTCCTGCCATGCTGCCTCAGACTCGTACTCTGCTCTGGCGCTGACGAGCTTTTAAATCCCTCTCTGAATTGGCAAGCCTAGCAGTACTCATTCTTTTGGCCTGAAGTCATTTTATAAGATAAACAAAGTCACAAGAGTATTTACAGAGACTTCACCTACAAAAGTAGCTAACTACCCACTGGATGGCAAATTTGGATGGGAGGGAGAAGCAGCCCAAAGAATTTACAAGCTAGCTAATAAAATATTCACTGAGCAGCCTAGAAACCACAGAACAAAGCATGATATTGCAGGGTATTTGTTGTAAAGCTACATTTCCCCCTTATAAATCCATAAATAATATTTATGCTTTTCACATAAATTTATATTCAAAGGTAGAACCCTATTATCTGTCATAGTGTTATTGTGAGCATGAAATGAGATAGTATTTACATGAATAACACTGATAGTGTACCAACAGCTAGGCTCTATTTTTGTATATTGATCCATTTAATCCTCATAACTCTATAGGATAGGTTTTAGATTGAACCATATGAAATTGACATTTCTGTAGGTGAAAAACTGTTGACTATCAGCAAAATTCTGTTTCAGCCTAAAACTACTATGTCTCCCATTTTACAATTGAGGAAACTGAGTAACTTGCCTAAGAAGAATCATTGTTTTTCCTATCGTACAGTTGAGAAAATTGTTGCTCAAGAAAGCATAAATGACTTTTCCAAGGATGCACAGCTGTGTGCTTCTCAGAGAGAGAGATCAAGAGAGATAATATCTGTAGATGCATTTCGTAAATTTCATTGCGCTATGTAAAAGTTAAACTATTTTTGTTATTATTAAGTCTTTTCTTCCTAGCTCCACATTGGGTCTTTTATTGTTCAATGGACAAGGATTGCCAGGGAAGGATGCCACTAGTTATGAAGACAGAAGGCTCTCATACTTGTCATCTTCTGAGATGATTCCCTCTGAAATGACAGGGCAACTTGTAATCCCCCATCCCTTGCCTTTCCGTTGTCAATTCAGTACTCAGTGATGAGTCACTGGAGTACTTTCGTTTGTTCTCAAATTATTTCCTGCTGTGCTTGGATCAAATGAGTTGCAAGGGCTATTGGGAATAATATTAAAAAAAAAAAAAGAAACATTGTCATCTCTCCAGTAGTACACAAAACATGTTCTTCAAATGTAATTTCATATGAGTTTATTGGAGCTGGAACTAGAGGCAGTTTAGAAAATATACACAGCAAAAGGAAGAACCTAAATACAGATATCCAGTTGTTCTGTTTTGCTCTTCCACTCTATTTTCACCAATGTGCCAACCCTTCCCTTGTAATAAGAGGCACTTTGATACACTAACTTTAAGCAGCATTTGGTGCATGGCAATAAGTCCAGGAGAGACCATCTTCAGCCCTGGAGTAGACAACACTAAGATCTTTCTTAGCTTCTCAGCACATTCTGCCCTTCCAAAGAAGTACTTAAATCCTATTGCTAGTTCCTTTAGAAAAATTCCACTTGCAATAGTAACATTTTATCCTTATAGTTCTCTAGGACACAGAGGGCATAGTGGTTACCAGTGCCTGAATGAGGAGCCAACATGTGTTCAAATCAGACACAAGCTGTGTTTGAGACTTCTGCCACACAACTACCTGTGTGACTTTGAGCAAGTTGTTTTATATCTCTATTCATCGGTGTTTCATTTGTAAAATGAGGATTATATTAGTTCTTACTCCATACAGTTTACAAGTACTTTAAATGGGGTAATGTAAGTAGTATTTAGAATATTGCCAAACGTACTCAATATTTTCATGGCTATTGATTTCTCATGAAATGTGAGCATATCTTAATTTAAGATTTAGAAACACAAGTGTTTGTGTCTGCTCATAGAATACCTAAACATCTGTCAGGAATTTAGGTTCATTTCCTTAAAAATTGATTCACTGGCTCATGCCAGTCGGCACTTTGGGAGGCCGACACAGGCGGATCACCTGAGGTCAGGAGTTCAAGACCAGCCTGGCCAACATGAAGAACCCTGTCTCTACTAAAAATACAGAATTAGCTGGGCATGGTGGCACATGCCTTTCCAGCTACTTGGGAGGCTGAGGCAAGAGAATTGCTTGAACCCAGGAGGCAGAGGTTGCAGTGAACTGACATCACACCACTGCCCTCCAGCCTGGGCAGCAAGAACAAAACTCTGTCTAAAAAAAAAAAAAAAAAAAAAATTGATTTATCACATTCCTTGCAAGTATCTTACTCTTCTACTTTATTTCCTAGGTATATCTTCAACTTCCCACTTCCCACAATTTATATTCCATCTTAGTTTTCCCACAACAAATACATTTCATCACCAGCTACATCCATCCTTGTCCTTTTCTTTCCTTCAATGTTGGCGTGCATTTTATTGCTTATCTTTATCACTTATGATAACTGATAACTGCTATATTACAAAAATAGATATTAAATGCTAACACAGGGTAGCAATGCTGGGTACTTTTGAAAGCACAGAGAAACTGTGCCTTACAATTAAATCTGGTGAGCTAGAGACACATAGAAAAACAAATTAAGGTCCACTTACCACCACATATATGTGGTTACAACAACAGAAGATTGCATGTGAACATCATACACAGTAATAGGGGAACTTTGCACTGGGAGAAAAAAGTAAGATGTGAGTTACAAGTCACAGTAGGTTAATAGACGACTGCTAGCTTTAATTTGCTCATTTTCTTATAGAACCTTTTAATTACTTCATTTCTAATGCACTTACCTTTGCCAGTAGTCGTCTTTTTCATTCTTCTGATAATAGTTCCTAAGGTACATCCTATAAATTATCCCCTTCCCTTTTCTCTCCTTCCTCTCTTTAATCAATTATGAGAAATGGAGGAAAAAAATGTGAACTGTAATTTTAAGTAACTTCTTTGGATTAATAAGCATTAAAAAAAACAAAATATCTCCTGTCATTAGCACTAGCACTGGGCTTCCCTATCCCCAATCCCCTTTCTTATACATGCCAATTTATCAGCTGCAGCCATTGCTGCTGACCTGCCGTTTTCCATTAAGGCACCAGCTCTAGACAAACAAGCCCTCTCCATTCATTCCCTACATTCTTTACTTCTTTAACTTGTTTTAATGCCAGATTTCCTCTAAGGACCCTCAATTTCAAAACCCTTCATTAGGCTGGAAGAAAGGACTTCAAACTTTCTGTTTCCTTTTACTCTGTAAAAGGCTAGCTTTCTCCCTAAACTCATTTGTTCAGTTTTGTCTCGTAACTTCCTTACCTCTTACATCACTCTTTTGCAAGAACAGTGCCTTAAAGAAAATTATCTGAGCCCTGTCCCTCTTGTCCTTAAGATGCTTCTGCAAATCTCACCTCTAGATTGAGTAGAAGAGATAAATGTTAGTACTGAATTTGCCAAACAATTTAATTGATGACTATTCTATATGTGATAAAACAGCAAAAACTCACAATTTAAAAATTCTGGGAAAAGCAATGACTTGGAGACAGAGAAAAATTTGTGGTAAGAGTGACTCAGTGGCAAATATTAATAATTAAGTGTAAAAATAATAGAAATTATTTTTTCTTGCAGATATAGAGACATTCATTCAGTTATGCATTCATTCATATCTTAAACTTTCCTAATCTCTTAGTACGCTAGGGGCTGGAATGATAATAACAATAAACAGGCAAAACGTCTCTTTTCTGGAGTGTTCACTTATGGAATAAATTTTTGTTTCAGTTCTTTCCTTGCATTCTTAACTCTTCACATGATGCCGAAAGAAGTTATTTTTATCTCTTGGAGGCTTGATTTTAAATGTTGAATTCAATGCCATCACTCTTAAAATCTTTAACTAGAGTAGTCTAAAGTATGATAGTAAAGGGATGGATTTGAAAATTGAAATGTTTTCTTCTCTCTTTTTCCTTTTCTGGTTTTTCCACTAATGGTAGACCAGTACAATATAAAGAAAAGAGATATAGTCATGTATTAGATAACCTTTAATAATTGAAGTTGTTTATGATTACTAAGGAAACTACATTTAAATAAATAATGTTTCATATGTTTTTATAGATTTAGTTTAAAACACCTTTTTATGCCAAACCAACTAGGTAGGAAATATACTATTCCCAGTTTAAAGGAGAAAAATTTTTAACAAATCATACAGCTAGTAGACAAAGGCAGGACTGAAGCTAAAACAGGATTTCCAAATCCTGGACCAATATTTTCCCCATTATAATGCATACTACTGCGTTTAAAAATGCACATGTTAATGCAAACCCAGGGCAGGAAAACTTCAGTCTTTTGTCATACAAATAGTAAAATATACACCACATTCACAGTTAGCTTATGTTTTATATATTTCATAGATAATAAGATCTTTGAAAACAAATTAAATTTTTATCAAAATCCTTGGCAAAGTTTGCAGTTTCCTTTTGTGTGTTCAATTTTTTGATAAAATTTTAATATATATATATATATATATATATTATATTACAGTAGGAAAAAAGCATGTATACCTTGATTTCAAAGTCAAGTGAATTTTGAAATTCCGAGGCATGACTCTGACATCAAAGATATTCAAATAATCATCACATTGATAACATTAACTTGATGGAATATTGCAGTCCTCTTGGTTAGAAATATTTAAAAGTTGTCTTTGGTTGATTTCTCTTACTAAGAAAAATATATCTTCCAGAGGGAATTCTGTCAGGGGCTATTACTGTATTGGCTTTTAGAGGAAAAGTAGATAGGTCTGTGTAAAATTCACATGTATCTTTAAATTTTAAGCACAAGAGATCCCAAGCCTTATAAGAAGTAAAGGTAATACTCTATGAAATTTAATTGAATGTATCCAATTATGATGTTCTAGTATGATCATTACTATGTTAAAGTTGATCTCAAGACATGAATGTTGAAATGCAAAGACTAGATCTGCCTGAACTAAGTTTTAGTATCTCAGTGATTAGCACTAAAATGTAAAAGGTACTGCCCAGGAGGTTTGTTTTCTAAAAGTAAGATAACTCTAAATTCATAGGAAAGCATAAAATTATTTTTAAAATTCTTTTCTTTTTGTTATACCTTTCTTTATCATGGTTTCGTGTCTTTTTTCTTTTCTTTTTCTTTCTTTCTTTCTTTCTTTTTCTTTTTTTAAGTATTTCCTATATCTATTTTGGCCTCACCCTTCAACTTCATTGTACTCTGATTTTCTTTACTTTTATTCTATAACCTGTCTTTTTTTTTTTTTTTGAGCTCTCTTGTCTCATCTTCACCTGTGATTAGCCTCTGGCCTGTAATACACAAAAAGGACATAAGACCATTTAGTATACTGAAAACATGACACTCTGGTTTATAATATTTCTTTTTTCTATGAGAAAAAATAATTTCCTTTCTTTGTGTGGTAATAGAATTCTTTAACCATGTCTTTCCCCATTCTGTTCTATAATCCATCACTCTGCTTTTCCACACTCAACTTGCAGTTTCTGATCCTCCTTCTCTATTACCTTCTTTGAGGTCTGAACGTCTTTCATCTCTTTTGCTATATTGCATGCATTTGTTCTCTCAAAGGCTTCCTATTTCCATTCACAGCAGCAAAGGCCCTAGATATCCTATTTGTGGAGATAATGTAGAGGAGAAAGCCCCCCAAATGTTTTAAGTTTCGTATACTAAATGTTGGCTGGAGCTCTGAGTGGCAAGTCTATGTAGCACAAACAGTAAGCACTATGGGAGCTCAAAACTTTTGAGGCATGTCCCTGTGCATGTCTGGATTTTATTTCTGTGTCTGAATAACCACGTGCTTGCCTCAACCTTGTTGGGATTATTTAGTGCAATTGTTCAGGCCAAAAAGCATTGAAGCTCTCACAGAAATGTTACCAAGTTAAACTCAGCTTCACAAAAATAACAAAAAGCAAAAAAATGGTTTTAAGCTATATGTGTTAATGGTCACTACTTGGAACTCAAAATTAAGTTGTCATTTCAGACATGGCTACTAAATAAACTAGAAATTATATTCAAGGATGCCAGAAACTCATTGTGCTCTGTTCTGGTTCAAATAAACCTTTTAAAGTGGATACAAATATAGTAGTTGTATGTACTCAATAGGCATTTAATAAACCCTTGTTTGAGGAATGAAAACAGAATAATCAGCATTTTATAAAATAATTTGGAACAAAAACGCATGCACAAGCTACCATCTTTTCTTAGAAGTGACTTCACCCCAGTATTGATTTGTAAGAATAGATATTACTTTCCCAGATGTGGGCTAACAAGTGAGTTTAGCCAACCCTCATCTTCCTTTGACATCATAGTATGTATTTCCTTCCAGAAGACCTATTTCCTGAACAATCCATGTGATTATATTGCCACAGTGGCGGTTCTCAATCTGGGTTGGTATCACTTCTCTAAAGAGGCTTCAGAAATGTCTTTACATTTGCATATTTATGTGTTTGTGTGTGTATGTGTTGTGTCAGACATCTGGTAATTATCAGAGTAACTGAGGAATGCTATTGGCATTTAGTAGGAAGGACCTAGACATGCTAAAGCACCCCTAATGCCTGGAACAGCCTGGATAAAGAAAGGGTGTCATCTTACCAATAAAGGGAAGAATGCCCCTGTTAAGAAACACTGTAGCATTGTGGAGATTTGCTTAGCCTGCTGGGTAGACTGAGTCTAACTTTGATTTTCCTAAGGCCTCTGCTGAGGCAGGTATCTCTTGCTCAGCTTACCTGCTTTATTTATTATTTAATATTTAAGTCTTTGTTACCAGGTTAGGCTAGTTTTCTTTGCCTACCATAGGATAAGGCTGAGGTAGAAAAAAGAGTACATAATGTCCTAATATAAACAATTAATGAGCTCTCATCTTGGCTCCTCCTCCCTGCTCCAGGCCAAGGCATTTTCTAGAGTAAGGTGACGGTGTTTTGTCTAAGGTAGAGGAAATGGGTTGATGGATTCTGTCAAACCACTAATAATTCATTGAACACTTACTATATGCAGGTACTGTTGTAGATATATACCTGTATAATCTCATTTCTAGCTTTCCAATGTATCTATTCTCTTTTCACAGATGATGAAACTGAGGCATCAGTCAGTTAAATAATTTGCATAAGGTCACATAGCAAGTGAGGGAGCCAGGGCTGGAACGCTGCAATTTGGCTTCAGAGACTGCATTCTTAGCAACTAAAGTTGTCCTAGGATAACTGACTTAATTAATTCAACTCTTGTTAACTAAAGTTGTGGTTTGGTTTGGTTTTGTTTTCTGCCTGCCAGGCTTGCTTTGCTGTTTGGTTCATACTGAATAGATTGCCTTGTCTACAATTACCAGCACAAAAGCTTTTTGTGAAGCTCTTCTAAAAGCAAAAGCACCCAGTATTATCAGGAGGGCACTAGGCCACTGGTCCCTGGGGTAGCAGGCATAGAGAAGCACCTAGTGGGATGAATGACAACAGAAGTAGGCCCAGTCCTGCTGGCTGGAACCTTACAACCAGGTTAATTGTTGTGAAGGTGGAATCCAAAGAAATGATCACTTAGGACACCAGGCCAAGGGCCTCAGCTAAAGAGCACAGAGTTCAGAGGCTGAGGTGAGGCCAAGAAAGCATTAAGAAAATGAGGTCAACAACACAGGTGTTGGAATGCCAGACTGCAGCCGGAAAACAGGAGTAGGAAGATCACACCACAGTCAGGCTGTGTGGAATGGGGTGAGGCCAAACTACTCAAAGTGTAACAGAAAAAAGGATACCCCACTGCAGGTAGAGGGGTCTCTTCTTCACCTCATCTGAACTGCCATGTCAACCCCTCTGTGCCCAGACTGTCTGCTTTTTCTGTAAGGTTCTAACAATAAACACTATGATGTCATGATAGTAGTGTTGACTGCCACTACATCCCAGTCTTAGTTTTAGGTTCCTAAACTGGTGGGGCAATCTTGAGAAATTTGTGGAAAGGTTTCATTTTTCCCTCTGCTGCTTCAATGACCTTCCTTGTTATTGAGCTGTCCCTACACAGCAGCAATCAGATTGAGCCTGGAGATCTTCTTCAATCATTGCTCAGTATAACACTAGAAACCATTATAAAAGGATGAAGTCTCTCTCAGAGAACCTGCCCTTCTTCCAGTCATGAGAATTAGAACCTCAGGAAAGGGAGACATTGCTTGGTGCATTGCTTATCACTTTGCACAGCACTCAATCTTGACCTAAGTACAGGTCCTGCCAAATTGTATGGCACCATGAAGACATAATTGGGCAATGTTGATACATTTTCTGCAATGCAGGATAGAGTGTGTTTATTTTATAACTTCATTATTTATTTAAATTTAGGTCTGAGGCCACTGTGGTTTGTCTTACTACACTGTATCAAATTTTGAATTCTAATTTGGGTTTCAGTCTGTTCACAAGTCTTTCGTTATATCCAGAGAATCAAAAGCTAGTTGGATAATTCAGAAAAAATATTTTATGGAGTAAATGTATCTTGGCTGTCTTGTAGAATTTGGTCTTTTGTTTATTTTTTGCAACTATAAATTAAAAAGAGACATGCATTGTTTTAATTTTAAAGGCTAGACCTGAAAGGTTCAACTTGTCAGGATGACTCCAAGAGTTTCACAGCTACCAGTCTGTTGGTTATTTAATCAACTTTTATTTGCACACTCAGATATGAGGTGATGGAAAATAAATAGGTATCCTGACCTTAAAATATATAAATATATGGAAATAATCTAAGCCATAAGAATATTCCCTCTTTTATGATTCAGACTTATAAGTTAGGAAGACTGGGCTCCATGAATATGACTGATATAGTTTGGCTCTGTTGAAGAGCAAGTCTCATGTTGAATTGTAATCCCCAGTGTTGGGGGAGGGGCCTGGTGGGAAGTGACTGGGTCATGGGGCAGATTTCCTCCTTGCTCTTCTTGTGGTGAGTGAGTTCTCAAGAGATCTGGTTGTTTAAAAGTGTGTGGCACTTCCCCTGCCTTAACTCTCTCCTACCACCATGTGAAGACATGCCTGCTCCCCCTTCACCCTTCTGCCATGGTTGCAAGTTTCCTGAGGCCTCCTACCCATGCTTCCTGTACAGCCTGCAGAACTGTGAGTCAATTAAACCTCTTTTCTTCATAAATTACCCAGTCTCAGATGGTTTTTTATGGCAGTGTAAGAATGGGCAGTGTGAGAAAGGACAATGACAAAGATTACTAGTGGGAGCCTGATAAAAGGTTAAGAATTTGACCCTTAGCTTGACATTTATTATTTGTGCCTACCAGAGAAGTTTACTGACACCATTTTTTGTTTGTTTGTTTTTGTTTTTAAGATGGAGTCTTACTCTGTCACCCAAGCTGGAGTGCAGTGGCATGATCCCAGCTCACTGAAACCTCTACCTCTCGGATTCAAGTGATTCTCCTGCCTCAGCCTCACAAGCAGCTGGGATTACAGGCACCCACCAGCATGCTGGGCTAACTTCTGTACTTTTAGTAAAGGTGGGGTTTCACTATGTTGGCCAGGCTGTTCTTGAACTCCTGACCTCAAGTGGTCTACCTGCCTCGGCCTCCGAAAGTGCTGGGATTACAGGCATAAGCCATTGTCCCAGACCAACTTATACCTGTTTAAGCATTTTCTTCATTGATTAGAGGACTTAAGAGGCAATATATACAAAAATAATGCCTTGTACATGGAAGTCATTGGTATGTTGTAGCTGTGTTTACTGTCTTCCGGTACCAATAATTGTATTTGTTTCCTGTGGCTACTTTAACAAGTGACTACAAACTGAGTGGCTTAAAACAACAGAAATGTATTCTCTCACAGTTATGGAGGCAAGAAATCCAAAATGAAGTTGTAAGTGTTGTTTCTTCAGGAGGCATTGATGGAAAATTTGTTCCATGCCTCTCTCTCGGTTCATATAGCTGTTGGCAATCCTTGGTTTTCCTTGACTTGTAGATGCGTCACTCCAATCTCTGCCTTTATCTTCATATCACCTTCCCCTCTGTGTTTTCCTTCTTTTTTTTTCATTATAAAATGAAAACTTTTACTTAAAAACATTTTCTAAACTTTTAAGTTCAGGTGTACATGTGCAACTTTTTTATACAGGTAGGTTTGTGTCATGGAGGTTTGTTGTATAGATTATTTCACCACTCAGGTATTAAGCCTAGTACCTATTTGTTATTTTTCATGATCCTCCCCTTCCTTCTACCCTCTATCTTCAAGTCAGCCCTAGTGTCTGTAGTTACCCTCTTTGTAATCATGTGTTCAAATCATTTAGCTCCCTATGCCAAATAAGGTCACATTCTGAGGTTCCAAGTGGACAGAGCTCTTGGCAGGGGGTAGAAAGATGCTGTTCAACTCACTACAGCATGTGTCATGGGCTAAATTGTGACCCAGACTCCACATTCATATGTTGATACCCTAACTTCTAGTACCTCAGAATGTGACTGTATTTGGAGACAGTGCCTTTAAAGAGGTAATTAAGTTAAAATGAGGCAGGGAGCATGGGCCCTAATCCAACCTGACTGGTACCCATACAAACAGAGGAATTCAGACACACAGACACCTGAGCTACGTGCACACAGAGGAAAGACCATGTGGGAACTATGAAAAGGCAGCCATCTGCAAACCAAGAAGAAAGGGCTCAGAAGAAACCAACCTTCCCAGCACTTTGATCTCAGACTTCCAGCCTCCAGAACTGGGAGAGATTTTTGTTGCTTAAGCCACCCAGTCTGTAGTATTTTGTTATTGTAGCCCTAGCAAACTAATACAACACATACAATTAATGATTGGTCAGCTTTCCTTGCTTTCTCTGGACAGCAGCTTATACATTGAAGCTGACTGACTCCTCACAATGTGGTAATGGACCTTTGGTGGCAGTGACCTCACAATGTCAAGGAAGCTCAGATACTGCCTCGTGCACCAGCCAATATCACCTTTTGTAGCCAAATTTTGTTTGATTTTCTTGCTGAAGTAAGTGAATTATAGTGAATATAGTCAAGTAGCTTAATCAATGAAATTCTATAGTATCTCATATCATCATAGTGAATATTATGGTTATTGTAAAATATAGAAGGTATAGAGGATTTAGATTAAGCGTGCTTGAAGTTCCTTCAAAATAAAAATTCTTATTGAAGACAGCTGTTTAGGAATAGCTCAGGATTGCAGTTTCCAGTGAAAGCACAGAGGGTGAGTGGACGCCACATTTTTATTGCCCACAGACCAAGAGATTCCCAGGAGGAGGAGCCCCATGGGTCGCCAGCATGGCTGCTTTGCCCTGTGCAACTGCTTTGTCCACGCCCCAGCTTGGCAGTTCTCCGTACAAAATACACTGGTTCGGGTGCCCTGTTAGCTGGCGATTGGAGCCCCGGGAAGTCGCCCATTCATCTGATTGAAAGGGGACTGAACAGGGAGCCAGGCCAGGAGATTCCTGGGGCAAAAAAAAGCTCCATGAATCTCAGCACAGCTGTTTAAGCTGGCGCAGTGAGTCGCCGCACGGGAAATCACACAGATCCCAATGCCTTTCAACAGGTGACAGGAACACCTGGGAGAGAGTTGATTGCTCAATTAAAAAAAAAAACAAACGCTCTGAGGCAGGAAGCCAGGTGATCAGGCTAGGCTGGTCTCACCCCCACAAAAGAACAGCAATCAGAAACTCTCTGGAGTGAGAGTTTCACAGCAAGCGCAGCTGAACCCAGGATGGTCCAGCTCTGTGGGGGATGAGCGTCCGCCATTACTGAGACACTCCACCACTATGGAGGTAGTCCGCCATCGCTGAGGCAGCCTGCCATTGCCAAGGCAACCTGCCATTGCTGAGGCTGCCTGCCATTGCCAAGGCAACCTGCCATTATAGAGAGAGTCCACCCATATAAACAGGACTGCCGGGAAGCTCCACGGCAGCTGGGCAGAGCCCACAGCAGCTCAGCAAAGCCTCTGCAGGCAGACAGTGACTAGGCTGTCTCCTTGCTGGGCAGGGCAGCCCTGAAAAAAAAAGGCAGCAGCACAACGGAACTCATAAATAAAGCCCTAACTCCCTGGGACAGAGCACCTGGGAACAAAAAGTGGTTTATGAGTTCTACTGCAGCAGACCTAAACGTACCTGCCCAGCAGCTCTGAATGAACAACAGAGCTCACAGCTCAGCACTTGAGCTCCTATAAAGGACAGGCTGTCTCCCCAAGCAGCTCCCTGACCCCCGTATATCCAAAGAGTCACCTCATAAAGGAGAGATCAGACTGACATATGGCGGGTATCCTTCTGGGACAAAGATAGCAGAAGAAGAAACTTGTGGCAACCCCTACTGTTCTGCAGCTGCTGCAGGTGATCCCCAGGCAAGCAGGGCCTGGAGTGGAACTCAGCAGCCCTACAGCAGAGGGGCCAGACTATTAGAAGGAAAACTAAGAAACAGAAATAACTTCATCATCAATAAACAGAACATCCACTCAGAGACCCAATCTGAAAGTCAGCAACTACAAAGATGACAGGTGGATAAATCCACAAAGGTGGGAAGAAACCAGTGCAAAAAGGATGAAAACACCCGAAACCAGAACACCTCTCCTCCTACAATGGATCACAACTCCTCACCAGCAAGGGAAAAAGGCTGGATGGAGAATGAGTGTGACGAAATGACAGAATCAGGCTTCAGAAGGTGGGGAGTAAGAAACTTCTGTGAGCTAAAAGAACATGTTCTAACCCAATGCAAAGAAACTAAGAACATTGAAAAAAGATTTGACGAAATGCTAATGAGAATGGACAACTTAGAAAGGAATATAAGTGAATTGATAGAGCTGAAAAACACAACACGAGAACTTCACGAAGCATGGACAAGTTTCAACAGCCGAATTGACTAAGCAGAAGAAAGGATATCAGAGGTTGAAGATCAACTCAATGAAATAAAATGAGAAGGCATGATTAGAGAAAAAAGGGTAAAAAGGAATGAACAAAGTCTCCAAGAAATGTAGGACTATGTGAAAAGACCTAATCTACGTTTGATAGGTGTACCTGAATGCGACGAAGGGAATGAATCCAAGCTGGAAAATAATCTTCAGGATATTATCCAGGAAAACTTCCCCAACCTAGAAAGGCAGGCCAATATTCAAGTTCAGGAAATACAGAGAACACCACAAAGATATTCCTCAAGAAAAGCAACCCCAAGGCACATAATCGTCAGATTCACCAGGGTTGAAATGAAGGAGAAAATGCTAAGGGCAGCCAGAGAGAAAGGTCGGGTTACCCACAAAGGGAAGCCCATCAGACTCACAACAGATCTCTCAGCAGAAACCCTGCAAGCTAGAAGGGGGGGGGGGGGCAATATTCAACATCGTTACAGAAAAGAACTTTCAACCCAGAATTTCATATCCAGCCAAACTAGGCTTCATAAGTGAAGGAAAAATAAAATCCTTTGCGAACAAGCAAGTACTCAGAGATTTCATCACCACCAGGTCAGCTTTACAAGAGCTCCTGAAAGAGGCTCTACACATAGAAAGGAACAACCAGTACCAGCCACTCCAAAAACATACCAAATGGTAAAGAGCATCAACACAATCAAGAATCTGCCACCAACTAATGAGCAAAACAGCCAGTTAGCATCAAAATGGCAGTATCAAATTCACACATAACAATATTAACCCTAAATGTAAATGGACTGAATGCCCCAATCAAAAGACACAGACTGGCAAATTGGATAAAAAGTCAAAACCCATTGGTGTGCTGTATCCAGGAAACCCATCTCACATGCAAGGATACACAAAGGCTCAAAATAAAGGGATGGAGGAAGATTTACCAAGCAAATGGAGAGCAAAAAAAAGCAGGAGTCGCAATTCTTGTCTCTGATAAAATAGACTTTAAAGCAACAAAGATCAAAAGAGACAAAGAAGGACATTACATAATGGTAAAAAGATCAATGCAACAAGAAGAGCTAACAATCCTAAATACATATGCACCCAATACAGGAGCACCCAGATACATAAGGCAAGTTCTTAATGACTTACAAAGAGACTTAGACTCCCACGCAGTAATAATCAGAGACTTTAACACCCCATTGTCAACATTAGACAGATCAACCAGACAGAAAATTAACAAGGATATCCGGGACTTGAACTCAGACCTGGACCAAGCAAACCTAATAGACATTTACAGAACTCTCCACCCCAAATCCACAGAATATACATTCTTCTCAGCACCATATCATACCTACTCTAAAACTGACCACATAATTGGAAGTAAATCACTCCTCCGCAAATGCAAAAGAACGGAAATCATAACAGTCTCTCAGACCACAGTGCAATCAAGTTAGAACTCAGAATTCAAAAACTAGCTCAGAACTGCACATCTTCATGGAAACTGAACAACTTGCTCTTGAATGTTGACTGGATAAACAATGAAATGAAGGCAGAAATAAAGATGTTCTTCAAAACCAATGAGAATGAGGACACAACATACCAGAATCGCTGGGACACATTTAAAGCAGTCTCTAGAGGAAAATATATAGCAATAAGTGCCAATATGAGAAGAAAGGAGAGATCTAAAATAGACACCCTAGTGTCAAAATTGAAAGAGCTAGAGGAACAAGATCAAAAAAACTCAAAACCTAGCAGAAGACAAGAAATAACTAAGATCAGAGCAGAGCTGAAGGAGATAGAGACACAAAAAGCCCTTCAAAAAATCAATAAATCCAGGAGCTGGTTTTTTGAAAAGATCAACAAAATAGACAGACCACTAGCCAGATTAATAAAAAAGAAAAGAGAGAATAACCAAATTGATACAATAAAAAAACGATAAAGGGGATATCACCACAGATTCCACAGAAATTCAAACCATAATCAGAGATTATTACAAATAGCTCTATGCACATAAACTAGTAAACCTGGAAGAAATGGATAAATTCCTGGACACTTGCCTCCTCCCAAGCCTAAACCAGGAAGAAGTCGAAACCCTGAATAGACCAATAACAAGGTCTGAAGTTGAGGCAGCAATTAAGAGCCTATCACCCAAAAAAAGCCCAGGTCCAGACGGGTTCGCAGCTGAATTCTACCAGACATACAAAGAGGAGCTGGTACCATTCCTTCTGAAACTATTCCAAATAATCCAAAAAGAAGGAATCCTTCCCAGATCATTTTATGAGACCAACATCATCCTGATTCCAAAACCCGGCAGAGACTCAACAAGAAAAGAAAACTTCAGGCCAATATCCATGATGAACATTGATGCAATACTCTTCAATAAAATACTGGCAAGCCGATTGCAACAGCATATCAAAAAGCTTATCCACCATGATCAAGTAGGCTTCATCCCAGGGATGCAAGGCTGGTTGAACATACACAAGTCTATAAACGTAATTCACCACATAAACAGAAGCAAAGACAAAAACCACATGATTATCTCAATAGATACAGAGAAGGCCTTTGACAAAATTCAACAGCCCTTTATGCTAAAAACCCTCAATAACCTATGTATTGATGGAACGTATCTCAAAATAATAAAAGCTATTTATGACAAACCAACAGCCAATATCATACTGAATGGGCAAAAACTGGAAGTATTCCCTTTGAAATCTGGCACTAGACAAGGAAGCCCTCTCTCACCACTCCTATTCAATATAGTACTGGAAGTTCTAGCCAGAGCAATCAGGCAAGAAAAAGAAATAAAGGGTATTCAAATAGGAAAGGAGGAAGTCAAATTGTCTCTATTTCAGATGACATGATTGTATATCTAGAAGACCCCATTGTCTCAGCCCAAAATCTCCTGAAACTGATAAGCAACTTCAGCAAAGTCTCAGGATACAAAATCAATGTGCAAAAATCACAAGCATTCCGATACACCAATAACAGACTTAAAGAGATCCAAATCAAGAATGAACTGCCATTCACAATTGCTACAAAGAGAATAAAATACCTAGCAATACAATGAACAAGGAATGTAAAGGACCTCTTCAAGGAGAACTACAAACCACTGCTCAACGAAATAAGAGAGGACACAAACAGATGGAGAAGCATTGCATGCTCATGGATAGGAAGAATCAATATCCTGAAAATGGCCATACTGCCTAAAGTAATTTACAGATTCAATGCTATCCCCATCAAGCTACCAATGACCTTCTTCACAGAACTGGAAAAAACCACCTTAAACTTCATATGGAACCAAAAGAGAGCCCGCATAGCCAA
>NW_016107318.1:749091-786526 GCF_001604975.1 Cebus imitator
GAGATACCATCTCACGCCAGTTAGAATGGCGATCATTAAAAAATCTGGAGACAACAGATGCTGGAGAGGATGTGGAGAAATAGGAACACTTTTACACTGTTGTTGGGAGTGTAAATTAGTTCAACCATTGTGGAAGACAGTGTGGCAATTCCTCAAGGACCTAGAAATAGAAATTCCATTTGGCCCAGCAATCCCATTACTGAGTATATATCCAAAGGATTATAAATTGTTCTACTATAAGGACACATGCACACGAATGTTCATTGCAGCACTGTTTATAATAGCAAAGACCTGGACCCAACCCAAATGCCCATTGATGATAGACTGGACAGGGAAAATGTGGCACAAATACACCGTGGAATATTATGCAGCCATAAAAAAAGATTAATTCGTGTCCTTTGTAGGGACATGGATGAACCTGGAAACCATCATTCTCAGCAAACTGACACAAGAGCAGAAAATCAAACACCACATGTTCTCACTCACAGGTGTGTGCTGAACAATGAGAACACATGGACACAGGAAGGGGAGCAGTACACACTGGGGTCTGTTGAGGGGAAATAGGGGAGGGACAGTGGAGGGTGGGGAGTTGAGGAGAGATAGCATGGAGAGAAATGCCAGATATAGGTGATGGGGAGGAAGGCAGCAAATCACACTGCCACATGTGTACCTATGCAACAATCTTGCATGTTCTTCATATGTACCCCAAAACTTAAAATGCAATAAAAAAATTAAAAAAAATTCTTATTATAAGCTTATTTTCTTATGATCTACCTATTTTTTTTCAAATTAAATGTAAAAATAAAATTGGTCCATTAACAATTCTGCCTAAGAAAATGAAATAAAAGTCCTAAGATATATCTATGGTATTCTACCCATTTCAACATAGCCATTGTGATCTGAAGATAAATGTTAGGTCACCTAGTGTACCATCCTCCATTGGCAAATTCTAAAAGTTAGTTTTCATCAGCATGAAACTTTTCCTCTTTTTATTTATGGACTTCAAAAAAACCTTAAACTCCTAAGTGTTACCTTTTTTTTTTTTAACTAGTTTATGTTTTGCACAGGTGTTATTTCAGTTTGTTGTTTTATTGCTTTTGTAAAGAGCTCTGAGATTTTTTACGAAGATGCTAGGCTTATACTGTATGTTTAATCACCATTTCAGGAATCATTATCTTTGTCATTAAAAACAGAACCTTGGCCCTCTCAGTGGCTCACACCTGTAACCCCAGCACTTTGGGAGGCAGAGGCGGGCAGATCACAAGGTCAAGAGATTAAGACCAGCCTGGCCAACAAAGTGAAACCCCGTTTCTACTAAATATATAGCTGGGTGTGGCAGTGCGCGCCTGTAATCCCAGCTCCTCAGGAGGTTGAGACAGGAGAATTGCTTGAACCCAGGACGCAAAGGTTACAGTGAGCTGAGATCGTGCTATTGTACTCTAGCCGGGTGACAGAATGAGACTCAGTCTCAAAACAAAGAAACAAAAAAAGCACCTCTGTAAGACTGGGTTGGCATTCAAATAATATACATAAGCAATTAACAGTAAATATTAATAATGATATTGGCAAACTCAAAGATATAAAGCAAGAACACTAGAGCTTAAAAAGCATATGTAGTTCTCTGAAGCTTTTATCTGACAAGTATAATTTCAAATATATTTATTGTTGAGATATCTAGCTGATGTCTATCTTAGAGCTGGAATACCTAGAGATTTTATAACAATACATCAACTAGTGCACTAGCGGTGGATCTCACATTGTACTCTCTTAAAAATAGTTGGCAGCAGGTATCATTCCTTTCTTCTGTGTCTACTCTGACCTGCTCCAAGGTCAAGATAATGAATATGTGATTCACTACTCACTTCCTTTGAAAATACATGGATTTCTCACAGTTAGTGTAATCTACCTGTCCCTTGACTGTGTTAACAGCAATAAGTAGGTTACAGAGAAAAGAAAAGGTGACAGGGACTACTGATACTCTAGTCTCTGTGGATAGCGTGAGCATTGGAACAGTGTTTGAATAGTGTAATGGTTCAAGTGCCTTGAACAGATTGTCATGGTACAGATTATCAACTCCATAGGGGCTGAGTCTCACTTTTTCTGATGTATCTCAAGTGCTTAGCACAGTGCCAGGAGCACAGGAGTTGATTAATCAATAATCTTTAATGGGTAAATTAATGAATTAACAAACTGCAAAGTGCATTGCCACACTTCTTTAGTAAAAATTTATTAGTTGCTTAGTCAATAGTGATAAATGGTACTGAACACTGTCTGGCAAAATTAAAAAAAAAATAAACCAAAACCACACAGACCATGTTGTGTCAGGCTGAAGCAAAGCATTATGAAGATGCAGATAGCAGCAAGCACATACACACATCTGTGAAATACGGAAGTAACTGCAATTACCAAAAAAAAAAAAAATTGCAAAGCATAAAGCAGTTCAAACTGAATATATAATAAGCATGATATATATGCTGTAACAAAAAAACGATGATAGAACATTTGAAATTTTACTTAGGGAGTCTCTAGAGGAAATGCAAAGTCATGGCATTTGTTCTGAAAAGTTCTTGAAGGAAATAAGTTTTGAATCAGATTTTGAAGAAGGTGAGAGTTCTCATTTGGTAGAAAGAAATACAAAATTGATAGATTAGAAAGCCAGTGTAGGAATTTAAAGAACCTAATGGAATTAAGGGGAAAAAGTAGGTGGGAAAAAATTTTAATGCACTCTTGTAACATAGAAACACTTAAACAGGAAAACCTAACTTAGTATATGCACAAATATTCTAAGAATGTATTAAACACAATACAGTGGTTCATTTCTGTAAATAATATCCTTGGGCCCTAGCAGGAAGGAGGCTAGCTCAGATAATGGCTTCCTGACGTCAAATTATTGTGCTTGCCTACACAGCCTAGTTAATAATCTTTCAAAATGTAACCACTTGTGAGTGAGATGTTGAGGAAGTAATAAATAAACTATTTTGCTGCACCTCAGAGAAATATATTCATAATTTTACCATAGCTGAATCATGGGATGGTAATTGTGATATCTTAGATATGGCATCTATAAAATTACAGGTTTTGTCTGTGTATATTAGCTAAAGTAGATAATTGAGTTGATCAATAATGTTAAGAATAAAACAAAAAACTTCTTCCTCAATTGTCTGAATTATTAAGGTAAGAGTGAATTTTATAATGAGCATATTTTCTGGATCAGTTGTTCTCACTCGTTTAAAGCACTAAGGACTATCTTTTTTTTTTTTTTTTTTTTGAGACACAGTTTCATTCTGTCACCCAGGCTGGAGTGCAGAGGCACAATCTCAGCTCACTACAGCCTCTGCCTCCCAGGTTCAAGCTATTCCCATGCCTCTGCCTCCCAAGTAGCTGGGATTACAGGCATGGATCACCACACAGGGTTTCACCATGTTGGCTAGGCTGGTCTCAAACTCCTGACCACAAGTGATCCACCCACCTCGGCCTACCAAAGTTCTGGAATTACAGGCATGAGCCACTGTGCCCAGCCCTGCACTAAGCACTGTTGACTGAAAAAATAGCATGTTTTGCACTTATTTATTCGAATAAGTATGTTATTATACTTAGTAAATTTAAAATTTATTTACAAAGATTTATAATCTCAAATATAGGACAAAGTGGTCACCTCTATAGGAATGGGAGCAAGCCTCAGAGAAAAAAGGTTAAGGCGATGAGTAAAACATCTAAAACAGTATTTGCTACAATGTGCCTGGTGTTAGCCATTGTGTATGCACTTAAAAAAAGTGGAATTCTTCAAGGGTGTCTTCTGGTATAATATGGGTTTTCTAACTGGAAGAGGTTAGGGACCACCGAGCTAGACAATTGCTTGGATCTGTGCTGACAGTTGTGACTTCCTAGGATCACAGGATTAAAGAGCATCTTAGCGGATTTGACATCTTGGCTGTCTTAGTGATTGATGTTCATCACGGTGGCCTGAACCATGATGAAAGTATCTCCATCAGTCATTAAGGAAGGCTGTCATGTCATGCATATTGCCACAATTTGAGGATACATCTGAATAGGAGAAGTAATGAAACTGCAACATGACCAATCCTGTAAATTTAGCCATGTATCATATATTGCAAGACCCATAGTATATGGCCAGAATGATAGATATTAATGATAGAGATGGCTTGACTTAAATAGTTATTGTTCATAGGTATAACCTAAATATAATTTATTTTCTTTTTCCTCAAAATAACCCTAGTTAGAACTGGAATTATTAATTGTCAAAATGAGAATGAGAAAATGATTTAATTCATTCCATAATAGACTTGAATTGCAACAGAATTGAAGGGGGAAAAACATAAAATTATGAAATGCAAAGAAAATGAAAAAGATGGAAAAAATACATACATCATCAAATCACTAGTTGAGATGAATCATTTTGCTTAGTGTAGAGAGCATAGTTGGTAATGGATTATCTCAAAAATTGCTTGAAATGTGGCATTGCAAGAGGTAGTTCTGTTCATTTATTTAATTTTTGCAAAGTCAGGTAATTTTGAGAAAAACAGTACTACAAGAAAGTACTAAAATTGCAAGATACAGCAGCTCAGTTAAAAATAACTAGAAATAAGAACCTATATTTTATAGAACAAAAAATAAACTTTAAAAAATTGTTTCTGTGGAATCAAAGATCTTTGACATGGATAAATGGCAAAACACTTAAGTTGAAAAAAAATACTGCAAAGCTTAGCAATAGAATTAAAACTAGATTTTTAGAAACTGCTGATTATCAGAAATGATTTTTAAATGATGATGGCTGAAAGATTATTTAAATTGTACACTCAAGTTAGAATAATGACTTATTATATAATGGGAGCCACTTTCTACCTTTATTTGTATCCTAGCATCTAACAAGTGCAGGCACATTGTGACATATGCCTTTTGGGATGTTTATCAGATCTAACTCTACTTCTTTGACTAGTCCCATATCAATAGGGCATGGTCATAGCAGATTGGGCTGGAGATGGAGGACAGTTACCTCCCCGAGAGAAATGGATCTAATTCTCTTATTTGGAACTGGAGCACAGATAGTTAAGTGCTTGAATAGGAAAGGGATCTAAAGCCAGTGCAGGGCCATGTTTGGGCATGGACCGAGGTGCTGCATCAGAGAGAGAGGAGAAAGAGAGAGAGAGAGAGGGAGAGAGATTGAGTAGGGGCAAGAGCAAGAGAAGAAAAGCAGATGCTCAGTGAGAGGAGACAGCCCCCACGAAATGTTCTTGTTCTAGGTCCTGGTTATAGTTCCACATGAGAGTTGATTGGAGCTCCCAATGTTGGTTTCTTTGCATTTTCTCTATAGTTTTTATAATAAACTTCGATTTTGCTTATGTATCTATGAGTTACATTTAGGGCCATCAAATCTCTCTATTTGGTAATTTATGAAAACACAAATACCTACATTAATGGCTTTTTATATGTTAATATGTTATAATGAGGTAAAGTTTGCTTAGTGACTTCTCTAAGTCATATGATTTCTTAGTGGACCGAAATATGATTCCCAAGCACATAATCCTAGTGGATTTTGCTTAGTCAAAATTTTAAGACTTCGACATATTCAGCCAAAATCAGGCTATAAGTTTCTTACCCTGTAGAATTTGTTTTTGCCTAAGTAAGCATGATTTAACACAATTTATACTTCCGGAAAAAGTAAATAAGTTAGAACAAAAGCCATAATAAGATACCATCTTCTGGGTACAAAACTGAAAAGAAAAATGATAAATCCCAAAGTTAATGAGAATTTAGGGAAATGGGTCATCTCATACTTGGCCATTTGAATTATGATGCAAAATATACCATTACTCACTTGTTCATTGAACAAATATTTATTGAATATGCTCTAGGTGTTAGACATTGTCCTATAGACTGGTGTTTAGCAGTAAACAAAACAGACAAAAATCTTTGCCTACATGGTACTTGTAATTTCCAAAATCTTTAAAATGTTAGAAAATATTCATATCCTTTTCACCTAAGAGTTGTACTATACATACATATATATATATACACACATACATATATATATATATATATATATATATATGTATGTATGTATAGTATACACAATGGAATACTATGTAGGCATTAAACATGATGTTTTTAAAGACTGTGTAAAAATTAAGTTTTAAAGGATTATCTATAGTAGGTTCTCATCCTTAAATGAATGTAAGTACTCATATACATATACTTTTTAAAGAAATACATACTAAAACATTAATGGTAGTTGTTTCTGTGTGATGGAATTATAGATAATTTTTATTTTTCACTCATGTGTTCATATTTCTAAATTTTCTGCAATAAACCTGTATTAATTTGGTCTATTTTGTTTCAAGTCTAACATGGATGGTGTCTCATATTTTCACAAAACTGAGAATTAGAAGCTCAATGAGGGCAAGAACTCTGTCTGTCTTGGAAACGTGGTTGAGTCAATGAATAAGTCAGCATCAAAGAGAAAGTTTGCGTACTTCAGTCAAAGGAGAAATTGTAGTACAATTGTTCCTGTACCTGTTTGACATCAGCAATATCGATAAACCGATTACTACTTTGTCATTATCTGTATTAAAAATGCCACATGAAATTTAATGTAAACTTGTTTCCATATATGTCCTCTAAAATACCTTCTGAAAGATGAACACAGTGTACACAAAAAAGAATTCACTTAAAAGCAGTGAATCCCTAACAGTAGCTTAGGATGGATTCTTATTCAGGACTGAACAGTTGTCTGTCCAAAGTTCCTACTGTATGCATTTTAATTAAGGAAAATCAAAGCATTAGAAAAACTGTAGGTAATATAATGTGAGCTATATAATGTGAAATTAAACTATTAAAAAAGTGTTAATAAAAAGTCGAAGTTTTAGAATAGTATAGTGAACATGTGTTCTTTTTATCCCTTGGCATCTATATTTCCCAGTTCTGGTAAAATAGGACCTCCGCCTCCCAAAGCCTTTTTGTTGGAAAACAACTCCTAAATCCATGTAATGTAAGTAGGTTTGACCCACACTCTCAGCTCTAGTGCTGTCCAATACAGCAGTGGCTATTTAGTTTAAATTTAAAATATTTAAAAGAAAGTCTAAACTTTAGTTCTTCAGTTGCATTTAGCACATTTTGAGTAATCAATAGCCACACATGACTAGTTGTTTACTGTACGAGACATAGTAGATTACAGAACATTTCCATCATCACACAAAGTTTTCTTTGACCATGCTATGAGGTTTCTGTAACCCAATATTAATCCCACGTGGCTGGCCACAGGGATGAGTCCAGGGGAGGATGTATGGGCCAATCAGGTAGGTAAGAGCCAGGCTGAGGATTTCTGTAAGGGTTGTGAGACAGAAGTTCTCATCACTGTTGGAATAAAAGAGGGGGTAGTGATGGGAGCTGCTGCAGTTTCCCCAAGGGACATCCTGCTGAGAATGGACACTGTATGGAAGAAAAGATAGCTACATATAGAGAGAAACCAGGTCCTTGAAAATGCTTTCTGAGATCATGAGCCAATAGTGCCTAAAGACTACCTGCAGAGTGTTTTGGTTTTTGGGTTTTTTTGAGACATGGTCTGGCTTTGTCACCCAGGCTGGAGTGTAGTGGAGCGATCTCGGCTCACCGCAACCTCCACCTCCTGGGTTCAAGCAAGTAGCTGGGACTACAGCTGCGCACCACCGTGTCCAGCTGGTATTTGTTTTATTTTGTTTTTTGAGTTGAAAATTAAAAATGTATTTTATATTGTGGAAATGAAAAATCTAAAACGGCAGGACACATTTTCAGAAGAAAAATTTTACTTTTACCCATTAAATTTTACTTATATTAAAATATAATTATGTTAAATAAATCAAATAAGGAATCCAGCAGAAACTGTTCTTGAGATAAGCCAAGTACACACTGACAATTTTGAGAAAGGAGAACACACATTCACAAAAGAACAGACAAGTTCAATATTGTTTTGTTCTGTTTTTTTGAAGCCGAGTCTTGAACTGTCACTGGGGATGGAGTGCAATGGTGTGCTCTCATCTTACTGCAACTTCTGCCTCCTGGGTTCAAGTGATTCTCTTGCCTCAGCTTCCTGAGTAGCTGGGATTACAAGTGCCTGCCACCACGCCCAGCTAATTTTTTGTATTTTTAGTAGAAACAGGGTTTCATCATGTTGGCCAGGCTGGTCTCAAACTCCTGAACTCATGATCTGCCTGCCTCTGCCTCTCAAAGTGCTGGGATTATAGGCATGAGCCACTTCACTCACTGTCAAATGCAAGTTTATATGGGTGTTTTTAAAGGATTTAAAAAGCATGCTCCATCAGCATAATAGCTTTTTCTCATTTATCTAACATGCATTTCTGTCTGCTTGTGTACAGCAAAGGGTTAAAACCTGAATAAACTTGTTTATGATTTCAGAAATATGCTGTCTTAGAAATGTGCTCCATAGAATGTACTTCACTGCTCCTACTACTGATTCTTCAAATAAGCAAAGTATGTCTTATCCCTTGAAAATATTTTTAAACACTACACTTTAAATGGAAACATTGATGGAAACGTAGCAATGTCAGGCACAATGCCTATAGTTAGTCTTATTTAAAATAAGAATTGAATGCACAACAGAAAATTTATCATTTTCTTTACCATTGGAAGGGAGGGAAAGAAAGCAAGCAGAAGTGGCGTTATGGTTACACTATTTAAGGAAGAGCTGAATACAAAGACAGTGAGTGTTTCACAGTCTCGACAACTCCACAATGAATACCTGTGGTTTATCTCATTTATAATTCACATTGGATCAAAAAAATTGGTTCCCCTCTGTGTATATCAATTTAATTCAAACCTTATTATCTTCAAAATACAAAGATGAATACTACAAGATAAACTCTAACTGCAATAGGTATTTTCTAAGTAGAAGACCAACAAAGGGAATCCCTCTTTCCAACGTCTTTTGATATGACAAGATTTTGCCAGAGTGGAAGACTAACACTTAAATAAGCATTCTCATGGCCAAGTAAGAAACCACAGTTGTTGTGGGTATTACCCTACAATTACCATATGTATTACATATTAAATTAAACTCAGCATTAAATATGCTTGCATAATTAGGCTATTAATGATGATAACAGTGATGCTGCTGGTGGAAAAAGCCTGTCTTTAGCCTAAGAAAAGTAGAGAAGAAAAATATAACAAGCAGAAAGCAGACACAGAGTTGGGCATTTTTTTGACTAGGAAAGAGAATTTTAAGCATACAAATATTAAAAAAAAAAGTACTCCTTTATTTCCCCTATGTGGAAATAATATGAAACATTATTTAGATATACTGGACAAGAACAGAACTAAGTACTCCAACTCTACTGCAGCATTACAAAAAAATCATCCTTTCACCACAGTGTGAGATTTAAGGGCAACGTGCCCAAGCATGCATTTTATATAAAACACAGCAAGACTGCTGCTGCCCTGCCAGGTACTCCCAGTCCCTACCACCCAGGTCCTTCTCACATACTGGTGGCCCCAGCTAGTTTTAGTGAAATACATCTTTAAAGAAAAAGACCCAGCATTTAGAAAGACAAGTCAAAATGCTTCAGGGACCACATATCCAACACAAACTTTAACCTCAAATGAGTTATGTTTGCCTCGCACTAATAAACTTCTATTTCACTCAAATTCGAACAATAATCTTCCATACGTATCTTCCCTACCCAATAATTCAAAGGAAAAAAATCCAAAATGGTTAGTAAAGAAAAATATAAGAATTAACAGACCCTTTAAATTTGTTTTAAATATTTTTAAGGTTTTAAACGTGTTTAAAGTTTGTAATTCCTAGTAGGAAAACATTTTCTGAATGAATACCCTAATGGCAAACCACTATAAAAAGCTTAATTTGCATTTGGGGGAGAGGAGTCGGGATTAATTACTAGTAGGAAAACATTATCTGAATGAATAATCTAATGGCAAATCACTGTAAAATGCTTCAGGAGACGGGTAGCGATTATCTTCAAAGCACCCCAGCACTCTTCATGGGGAGGTCAGAGGTACACTGGTTTGTATTACTGCAACATCCATAAGATGACCTAGGTTGCTTTTCCATCAGTAAGGTCTTTATTTATCAGAAGGGCATTACATGTGACCTCCAAATTTGGCTGACAATTTACTGATAATATTCATAACCTTTGGGTTGCTCTGGTATTTTGACGTATTTCCTGGGTTTTGAGCTACATCCTGGAAGGCCACCATAACTTCTGGATCCTGCATGGCTGCAAAAACCTCTGGATCACTAAGAATTTCATTAAGTCCAGGCATTCCAGCCATTCCAGGCATGCCCCTTCCCACTCCAGGCATTCCTCTGGGAAAACTACCAGGCATTCCTTCAGGAAAGCCACTTGGAAAAGAGCCATACTGAGCTCCTCACTGTCGTCTGGCTTCTTCCTCCCTCTGGGCTCTCTCATGCTCTTCTTGAGACTTCTTAACTCTTTCTATTCTTTCTTTGGTTTCTCGCTCTTCACATTTTCACTCGTACTTTCTCCGATGTCCTGCAGTTTTCTGTGCCCTAGGTTGAACTTCTTTCAGCGTTGCACTCGCATCTTTACCATAATCCAATTTGCAGGCAAGGGCAAGATCATGGGCTGCTTCCTCCCAGTGGCCTAGAAGTCTGTGTGCTTTCCCTCGCCACTTGCAAGGCTGAGCTGAATCAGGATTTATTTCAATGGCTTCGTCACAGTCTTGGATGGCAGCATTTGGCTTCTGTAATTTGATGAAGACACTGGCCCTCTTGGCATACAAAATGGCCAAGTGAGCATTCAGCCTGATGGCATCTGTGAATAAGTCGATGGCTTTCAGCAGATCACCATCATTTAGGGCTTCAATAGCAACCACTTTCTTATCATTTGCCTGATCCTTTCTTATCATCTCCTCTGTTACCTCTGCATTTTCATCTCTCATTTCTTGAGGGGTATCAGTCTGTGGTTCAATCACACCTTCATTATCAATTTCTAGATGACTTTCCTCACTTGATGGTTCGTCTGTCTTTAAGTCTTCCTCTACCTTCTTACTATCAGGTTTTTCTTCCTTGGTATTTTCTTTGGATTTAGCTTTCTGAGTAGCAGGTAGTACTTCCCCCCATCCTCTCCACCCACTTCCTCAGGAAAAACATTTCCTGGATGTGCAGAATGCTTGGATCCTGCTTATGCATTTTCACAAAGGCCCAAAGCTCATTCACTGTGCTGGGGGTCCATGGTCGGAAAACGGTGGGTGAAACTGAGGGGCTATGGCCTGGTTCCAGGTCCAGGCGCTGGCTCAGCATGACCACACAGAAGCGATTTTTGTATTGTTTTGGTAGAAACAGGGCTTTGCCATGTTGCCCAGCTGGTCCTGAACTCCTGGGCTCAAGTGATCATTCCACCTCGGTCTCCCAAATTGCTGTGATTATAAGTGTGGGCCACTATACCTGGCCTACCTGCAGATTTCTAACATACAAAAGCCAATAATTTTCTTTCTTGTTCAAGATTAATTTGGGTCTGTTGTTTGGATATATAACTAAAGTAGTATTGACTGAGATATATAATTGAAAGTGAATGAACTGAAAGCAGTGTGGCTGTCTCTTTGATACCATCATAAAGCCTCAAAAGTGACTACAAGTATATTAAAAGAGGTTTTGAGTCAAATTTTGATTGTAATTCAAAGATAAGAGTCACATGTAATTATACAGATACATGTATGCTGTTGTCATTTATCAAAAAGAAATTGTTTAAATCTGGCCTGGTGCAGTGGCTCACACTCATAATCCCAGCACTTCAGGAGGCTGAGGCAGGAGGATCACCTCTGTCCAGGGGTCTAGACTAGCCCAGACAACATAGCAAGACCCTGCCTCTATTAAAAAAAAAAAAGGAAATTGTTTAAATTTTATATAGTTTATTTTCTGAAAAGCTGTTATCAAATCAGTGGGAGTAGGTTTATATAATTGATATACCCTTAGAATCTATGGATATTTATTTATTTATTTATGTTAATATATAAAGAAAATATACAAAACATGAATATTTGTTAATATATAACTGAGTTTTTCCCCAAATTTATCAGACTCACAAGTTATCCAGTTTTGCCTTATTGATATATAGGTGTCATGTAATCTTTTCTTATACTGCTTAAAGGGACTTGTGGTTGATTTTGATGTAGCCTACTTCCATCTAATAGCTGCAATAAATGATATAGAAAAAAATTTGTATCATTGAAATTTGTATTGCTAAGGGATTTTGTAGTTTCATATTTAATTTTTGTATTTCTTTTCTCTTCTCACCCCCAGTTTTGTACCTACTGTGAACTAGTTTGATGGTCAGAAGAAGCAGTTTAATAAACTGAATAGGTGAAGAAAATATAAAGACCTCATTTGTTAACATTAAATAAAGAATGCTTTGGCAGGGCGCAGTGGCTCATGCCTGTAATCTCAGTACTTTGGGAGGCAGAGGTGGGCGGATCACTTTGAGCTCAGAAGTTTGAGACCAGCCTGAGCAACATGGCGAAACCTTGTCTCTACGAAAAATACAAAAATTAGCCAGATGTGGTGCCTGTAATCTCAGCTATTCGGGAGGCTGAGGCTGGAGAATCACTTGAACCCAGGATGTGGAGGTTGCAGTGAGCTAAGATCATGCCATTGCACTCTTGCCTGGGTGACAGAGCAAGGTTCTATCTCAAAAAAAAAAAAAAAGAATGCTTTAATTTCAGTACAGGCCTTTTCAACTATTTTTAAAAAAATATCTGTAATATGGCTAAAAAATCTTCATTTTCACTCTGGCAATCTCAGCAGCAATTTGTCTGCATATGCTACCATTACATTTTCATAATACGATATAGTTAAACAAAAATAAAAATGCCAAGAAAATAGATTTGTTTCTAAAAATGGCAGGGGGTGGAATGTGGTACCTGGACATGTTTTCTAACACAATCCACAAAATCATGTTTTCTCACATTTTAAAAATAGTCTACCAGGTAGAGGATAGCCCACTTGCAGAAAGGCTCCCTCAGGAATCAGCAGGAGATGTCCAAAAAACACCCTGAGTCAACATGCTAACAATGACCAGAAAAAAGGACAAATTCCACTAGCATTGGGCTGTATACAAAGAACTATCATATCCCAGGCCTAGGAGATGATAGATGACGCACCTGGAAAAGTGCATTCAGTTTGGATAAACTCAATTCCAGAAATATGTGGAAGATTGAAGAGAGTTAAGAGAAAAGAAAAAAAATGATGAAGTGACTTGGGAGGTGAGATTGGGAAGGGATCTTGGGAGGAAAGATTAAAGCAACTGGCTAAGTAACTTAAGATTTGTCATGATAACAGCCCACAAATATTTAAAAATAGCAAATACTATAAAGACAGATAAATTACTTAGAATGTTTAAAGAGCACAGAGAAAGAAGCAGGATTGAGGAAGATAAAAACTGAAAAATATAGTAACTTTTGGAATAGTCTCTTAAAAAGTCTGTAGGAAGCTTTAATTCTTAGCAAATTTACTGCTAAACACAAAGAAAGCCATGGGTGTTGGAATATAATGATTATAAGGAACGGATGGTGGCCTATATGACTAGAGATGTTCTTTCTTACTTAGTAGTTCTATAAGTCTATTGTAATATAAAAATTCTAATTTATGTTGAAAAAGGGCATATTCTTTGCCATGAGGCAAGGTTTAAACTAAACTTTTAAAGAACCCATTATTACACAGTTTGCTCTGGGATCTCTAACTAACACAGGGGAGAAAAGTGTTTTTAATCTGCAGTTTTCCAAAACAAATTCAATTAAAAATAATAAAAAATCTGAAATCCTGTCCATAAGGGTTAATAACTACAGAGGTGTCCAACAGATATTCAATCACAAGAATTTAAATGCTCTTTTCATTAAGCCTCTGGTGTCTTTTTCCATAGCTAAACCAAGATAATTGTTTTGGGGCTAATTTCTGTGGCTATTTAATAACACCTCCTGCTAGACTTCTCACGTAAACTCAGCAAGAGGAAGCATCCAGAGTAATAGAAAAATATTCTGCTGATTTTATAGCTCAAATTCATACTTTTCTTTACAAAAGAGATCCTGCGGTTTGAGTTTGGCAACTGCCATGCCAACCGCATTGGGGAAGATTGGATTAGGAGGCAAAGCGGACTATGCAGTAAAGTCCCCACTCTCCAGCAGGATTTTTATGTAAATTCCGTTACAATTCATACTTTTGTAGATAATGAAAAGGATACAGTCCACAAACCACTTTACTACATTTTCGACATTTGGTCACTCATATAGAGGGGCTTCGTATTTGTTCTTTTTTCACAGAGGATTTTTTTAAATGCTACATTCTTTTTTTTTTTTTTTTTTAGACGGAGTCTTGCTCTGTCTGTCATCCAGGCTGGAGTGCAGTGGCATGATCTCAGCTCACTACAACCTCCACCTCCTGGGTTCAAGAGATTCTTCTGCCTCAGCCTCCCAAGTAGCTGGGACAACAGGTGCATGCCACCATGCCCAGCTAATTTTTTTTTTTCCTTTTTTTGAGACAGAGTGTCACTCTGTCACCCAGGCTGGAGTGCAATGGCATAATCTTGGCTCACTGCAACCTCTGTCTCCTGGGTTCAGGCAATTTTTCTGCCTCAGCCTCCCGAGTGGCTGGGACTACAGGCATGCACCACTATACCCGACTAATTTTTTTTGTATTTTTAGTAGAGATGGGGATTCACCATCTTGGCCAGGGTGGTCTCGAACTCCTGACCTCGTGATCCGCCCACCTCGGCCTCCCGAAGTACTGGGATTACAGGAGTGAGCCACTGCGTCTGGCCTTAATATTACATTCTAACAGCTCATAGTCCTACATGTTATTTCTAATATGTGAACATGAACTACAAAAAATTCGTCATGCTTTAAATTTCAGTAAGTGGCAGATTTTGCATTATGTTTCCTTAAGAAAATATGGACACTCTTTCTCCCAAAATGCTATTCTTTCAGTCTGAAAAAAGAAACACACAGCCAGGCATGGAAGCTCACACCTGTAATCCCAGCACTTTGAGAGGCAGAGGCAGGCAGATCGTGAGGTGAAGAGATCCAGACCATCCTGGCCAACATGGTGAAACCCCCAATCTCTACTAAAAATACAAAAATTAGCTGGGCATGGTGGTGTGTGCTTGTAGTCCCAGCTACTTGGGAGGCTAAGGCAGGAGAATCGCTTGAACCGGGAGGCAGAGATTGCAATGAGCCGATATCATGCCACTGCCTGGTGACAGAGCGAGACTCCAACTCAATGCAAATAACAAAAAGGAAGAAAAGAAAAAAACACACATACCTTGTAGACTAATGGCAGTGCCAGAGGGATATGCTTTTATAAATAACCAACCACAAAATTAAAGTTATGTAGATTGATCCATAATTATTCTTTTATGTAATTTGTGATGACATATAAGAGTAAAAGTATGTTTTCAAGAGACTAGCCTCTAGAGACAGTATGTTTTTGGGTTTCCAAATGGATCTTTCTTAGCAATAGTCAATGACTATAACAGAAACAGTCAAGAAAAATATTCTGTAGCACACTGTACAAAATGTATTATTTTCCTTCTGCTATTGTCATTTTAGTTCCATATATTGTCTTGTGCTGGAAGGTGAAATTCCCATTAGTGTCAATGGAGAATCCAGGCATGGGGTAAAGGAAACCCAAGACTTTGGCAACAGTGACACAATTCTCCAAGTGAAGCAAGAATGTGAACAAAGTATGCATTTGAAATATAAAATATTCTGGTGATCCATTATCCCATTAGTAGAGTTGAAGTTTTCAGGGATGTATGCTCATCTTTATTCTGGGATGACTAACACACATGTGGTATTCCCTTTGGTATATTTAATAATTTCAGTCAAAATAGGAAGCCTATTGACATTTCACTTCATTGCCAAATCAAACAAGATTAGTCATATGAACTGTGTCTCACTGATAGATGAATTTTGATGGTAAAAAGTCAAAACATGATGCATGGCCTCTGACTTGTAGTTGGCCTTTTGGGAGCCATGCTGTGCCTCTTTCCAAAGGAGAGAAGCCCAGACTGGGTTCCTGTGGACTTATGCAGAGAATCATATATAACTGGCTCATGACTTTTACACTCTAGAATGCTTCATTCTCAGGGAGCACTCATATGCATTCAAATGTTCCAGATGCAGACATTCCCAAGACTTTGCCTTGGGAAGTCCTGATAATTTAGAGAAACAGCCAGAAGAGAAAATGGAGACAACATGACTAACGGATGTGAAATAGAGGCAAAAAGCACATGTATGCTAATAAGATTTCATCCTTAACTCAGGATTTTTTTTTTTTTAGTTTCAGTTATTTATTAATCAGAGTAATCACCAACAGATTACATCAACATGATTTCATGCATTTAGAGAAGAAATATTTCCTGGTTCAGTGGAAAATTGTGCGGATGGCTTCTGGAAGACCTTCATTTTAAAGCAGCTTCACATTTTCATGTAGTAATCTGGACGTTCTTTCTTCAGTTTGCTGTAATCCACATTCATTGAGTAGAACTTGTATTGATCATTGGGACCCAGTTTGTTCCAGGGTTCTGGGTTATTCTTTTTGTCTCAACAAACATCTGGATTGAACAATGCCAGACACAAGAGATACAGGGCTGCTCTCCTACCTCCAGCTCCAATAAATACAGAGACGGGGAACAAGCTCGGATGCTTCTTAGCCTGACCAAAGATGTGGCGGAGCATGTTTGTGGCAGAGGCCTCTGATTGGAAAGAAGAAAATCAGCCTAGCCATCAGGCCCCAGGCTAAGTAGTATCTGCTAACTCAGGATTTTAGTGATTGCTTTGCATGCAGTATCCCATATAAACCTCATGACAATCCTATGAAGTAGGTGTGTTATTATTCCCATTTTTTGATGAGAAGACTGAGGACCAAAAACTAAATAGCACTTTATTTTTCTGAAGATCAAATGCTGTGTAGTGAGCCCAGACCAGATTTCTTAACCACTTTAAATATTATCTTAATCCTCCTTATTACCACAAAACACACACACACCAAATGTAATTTACCTTCTATACATACTTTTCAGAATATATATTGATTTTTGTGGCTTTACCCTTTTATGCTGCTTTTGGTGGTTTCAAACCTGCTTTATCTAGTTCTTAGGTACTGATTCTGTTGTTGTTGGTGGTGGTGTATAGCTGTTTTATATGACCCTGACAAATCACAGCTGGTTGTACTGCTTTAATTTCCCTCTAAGAAATTTTTCTCCAAAAGTGCCGGCCACACAGGGAAGAGACGGAAGAGATTACTCAGTTTGTTGTTGGTCTATAAGGTTATGACAGTAATAAAATGTAATTTCTGGGAATAAAATTATATTTTTAATGACAATAGCAATACCCAATGAATGAACACAAAGTCATGCAGGCCTTGGACTAGATGCTTTGGGTATAGGAACTCATTTAGTACTCAGAATAACACTGGGGAGTAAGTATTATTGTAACCATTTTACAAGTAACAAAACAGAGCTTGAGTTATCTAAGGAAGTTGCTTAAGGTCACGCAAAGTCTATAGCAGAACTGATCAAGCACACACCTCTCTGCCTCCAGGGACCTTGCTTTTTCCTTTACCACGCTGCCTGCCATATCCAGAAATATAAACTGTTCAAGCTACTTTCTTTAAGGCTAGAAATAAACTTTTAAGATCTGACAGACTGTGTTAGAGACCAAGTGAAGGTCATTAGTATAAAAATATAATAGTAACATGCTTTTCTTTCTTCGCTTTCTATCACTTGAGTCTTTCTTCTCTCTGCCCTTGCCACATTTTCATATGAAATGATATCATATATTTCAGGACCTTGAGCAATTATGATGCTGCAGGGCTCTGAAGAGGCAAACCATCCCTAACTTTAGCATTGCCAAGCTTACAGGCGCCTGTGGGAACAGAACATCTTGCCTTTCTTGATCTGGTTGGCCTCAAAACCTCAGCTATTAATTATAATCCAGGTACTGTACAGGAGACCTAAGATCTTTACTTCCTTTGACTTCTGTTCCTCATTAGGTTCTGTGACCTTGGTCTCATGGAGAGACAATGGGAAAAAAAGCAGGGGGATAAGAGATATTTCCCCCTCAGCACTTGGCCATTTGACATGTACACAGAGCTATATTTGTCTCTGTCTCATCCTTTTGAAGGTAAGCTTGTGGGGAGTACCAGGCATGTCATGTTGCATTAAGTGCTCAGCACACTCTTACTCCATGCTTAACATAATAACTCTCATATTCATTCATGAGAAAAGCCTCCTTTTCTTATGTCCAGCCAACTGAAAAGATTGATAAGGATGATTTTAAAAGGTTGAAAGGCAACTTTAAGCACAAGAATTTACAAGATGCACATACACACTACAGAAAAATCTCCGTATATTATACTATTTGAGTTGTTGCTTTTCCTTGTGTTTAGACCTAATGTCTGCATAAAATGTTTGTTCAAAGCTATACATATTGTAGTACTCAAGCATATATATCTGTCTCTTTAGAATTAAAAAAAGGAAAAAGCAAAACCCATCTGTTTGTGAATAAATATGGCTTTTTCTTCTGTACATTTGAGTGGCCTGTTTGGTTGAAAGCTTACAGTACTTATTTAAAAAAAAAAAAGATTTTACTAAATTGGCTTCCTCTAGAAAATAAATCTGGATATGATCAGGAGCAGCCAAAGCAAGAAGCAGTAAAATCCAAAAATAATGTCACAAATAGCTTAAGTCACGTAACTTTATGTAAATCTGAGGAGTGAAAAAGAAAAAACTAGAGCAGAAAAAAAATGTCTGAACAAAGCAGGTTAAAAATTGGGAGGAGAGAACTCTTGCATCAAAGAAAAAGAAACAAAAGAAATTATAAGCTATTCTTCTTTTACTGGAAAAAAATTAAGGACTTACACCTATGATACATTGAGTAGAAGCAACTACAAAAGAAAAAAAAAACATGCCCAAACCTGTACTTGAATCAGGGTGGAGTGACTACCTGCCACAATTATATAAAACTGTCTCAGTTATTGTTACAGGATTATTTCTGAAATAGGAAATATTCAAGTATGTAGCACACTTCTCAGAATTTTCTCCCCTCCATCAGTAAGTTATAATATTTCAGCACACAGTAAGTGCCACATTCATTAACTTCTAATACTGAATTCGAGTTTTCTAAATCTTCTTTATCCCCTTTAGAGTTTTGTGACTGACTTCTGTTATATTGTGTATAAAAATGTATCAAAAATGATGCATGTTTTTACTCTATAAATTGCTAGGTAAAAATTATTTCTTCAGTATTAAGCACATATGTGTGCCTTCTCCCTGCCCTACTCCATACTATAAAAAGTTGCTTGAGGTGAAATGATTAGTCAATATTTTAAAGAAATATCTTGATGCATATATTTTTAAGAAGTTTGATACCACTCAGCCTTTATCTTTGCCTATAGTGAGGTAACTATTTATTCCTTATTTTCTGAGGCAATCTTAATTTATTTCTCTTGCTCTGATACAATCAACAATAGTATCCACTTTTACTTTCAAAAGTATCCAAATTTAAATGACAAATGATATAGGTATCTGATATGGTTTGGCTGTTTCCCACTCAAATCTCATCTTGAATTGAAGCTCCCATAATCCCCATGTGTCATGGGAGGGACCTAATGGGAGGTAATGGAATTATGGGAGGAGGATTTTTCCATGCTATTTTTGTGATAGTGAATAAGTCTAGCAAGATCTGAGGGTATTACAAAGACTGCTCTCTTGCCTGCTGCCATGTAAGACATGCTTTTGCTCTTGCTTCACCTTCTGCCATGATTGTGAGGCCTCCCCAGCCATGTGGAACTGTGATGCCATTAAACTTATTTTCCTTTATAAATTACCCAGTCTCGGGTATTTATTTATTAGCAGTGTGAGAACAGACTAATACAGTATCTCTACCTTATATCAAGGCAGCATGGCATGGAATGATCTAGGGCTTTTGAGACAAACCCATCAGGGTATTTACATATTTTCATCATTTAGTTACTGTATAAACTTGGGTGATTGCTTATCCACTCTGAGACCAATTTTTCGTCAGCAGCATATGGATAATAATAGCTTAGATTTGTTGAGATAACACAAATGCATAGTATTACATCTGGGTACATACACAAAAGGGGACAATAAGATCAACTTATAAGATCGTTGTGCAGTTTACTTAAGATGATGAATTTATGCATAGTGCTCAGCACATGGTAGATACTCAAAAAATATCATTTTCATCACACTCATTCTCATCGTCATCACTATCATTGGCCATTAGTGGCTCTTTGTAAGTATTAGAGTTAACCATTTCTTCCCCTCTAGCCTTACCTCTTCTGGTATATGCTGATGTCACATCTGTGAATCATGCTTAGAAATATGTATTATACGCACAACAAGCAGGAATTGGGAGCACTTTTAGACTTCTTTGCACACTAACTGAACAGCATTTGTTCTAGTTACTGGGCAAAACACATTGGTTTGTTTGACATAAAAAAATGAATGTCTCAGGGTGTATCTCAAAAGTCCCCTCAATGCAGAGGACTATGAACTCCAACTCTTAGATGCCCTAGGAAGATCCTAGGTCCTTCCCTCTCAAGAAGGAATGCCTTGGAAGTCTCCATCTTCTATTTTTTTTTTAAATCAGTCTCCATAGAGACTGTCAAAAATTGCCAGTGCTGACTGTATTGCAAGTCGTCAAGGCGGGGTATTGAGAAAACTTTTCAATTAGCAATAATTGCGCCTCGGATAAACCTCATTGGCTACGATACTGCCGCTGCACAAGGCTGAAAGTCTCCATCTTCAAATGATTTTAATTCTATTTCATTATATATCTGGGTTTTTTTAATTTAAAAAATATTTTAAGAATCTACTATCGGGCCAGGTACAGTGGCTCGCGCCGGTAAGCCCAGCACTTTGGGAGGCCAAGGCATGCAGATCACCTGAGGTCGGGCGTTTGAGACCAGCTTGGCCAACATGGTGAAACTCCATGTCTACTAAAAATACAAAAAATTAGATGGGCATGGTGGTGCGTGCCTGTAGTTCAGCTACTCAGGAGGCTGAGGCATGAGAATCACTTGAACCTGGGAGGCAGAGGCTGCCTCTGAGCTGAGATGCTACTGCACTCCAGTCTGGGTGGCAGAGTGAGACTGTCTAAAAAAAAAAAAAAAAAAAATCAACTGTCCAGGCAAATTGGTGCTCCAGCAGGATGGGCATTGTGTTTTATGGGGCTTATCTTACTCCTGAAATATCTCTGCCTGTTCCCAGTTATATATATCCCAGTTTGAGAAAGAACAGGGACTTCCCAGTTGAACACAGCTGGCTTAGAAGCCAGTTCTGCACAGTATGCGCTTTTGTAACCTTTGGCATATTACTTAATGTCTCTGAACCTCAGTCTCTTGGTCTTAAATATGGGAGTATATAATACCTATTAAATTGTTTGATAATTAAATGTAATCATATTTGTAAGGCCACCAAGTCGTATGTTAGGGATTGAATCCATGTCAGTCATTTCATCTTTTTTCAGTGTTAGTTAAAATAGTTCAGTGACATCTTACAAGGTCACATTGATGAAGACTGATTTGAATTTATTTCTATTGGGACACAGAGCCCAGAAGTATTTGAAATAGATGACATCTGGCTTACCACATAAAAATGTCTATGCAATACAACATGGAATCTCATGCAACTCTCCAGGTCCTTCCTTCCAAATTCCCATAGTAACTCAACCTTGAGTGGTAATTGTTTATTAATTGCCTTACTTGACCGGGCATACATTTTTTTAAAATCCAATTGCTGTATAAAAACCATATGGTTGAGATGTTTTTAGGCTTTAGAAAGCATTGGTAAAATGAAAACAGAAATCATATTCCGGGCACAGGATTAGATTAGCCAAAAACTTCCTTCATCACTTGGCTGACACTTCAGTGTTCTTCAGGATCACACTCAGATATATTCTCCTTTAAAAAGTGCTCTGAAAAGATTTTGTGCTTTCCTCTATCACTGTACTTATTACAAACCACTGAAAAAGCATGTTCATTAATCTGTCTTCTCCCTTAACCTTTCAATCTCTAGAGTAGGTTCTCAAAGTGAAGTTAGCAGATCCTCTGGGGTCCCTGGACCCTTTCAGGGGGATTTACAATGTCAAATCTATTTTCAAAATAATACTGAGACATTACTTGCCTTTTTCACTCTGTTGAGATTTGCACTGATGACAGAAAGCATTGGTGTATAAAACTGCTAACACCTTAGCATAAATTAAAACTGTGGCACCAAACCATATGTAACACTATAGCCATATTCTTAACCACCTCACACTTGCAATAAAACAAAAGCAAAAACAACACAAAACAAACAACAAACAAAACAATACCAATTTCAGTTAAGGATATCTTTTTAAAAACAATGAAATCATTGTTAATTTTATGAAATCTAAATATCTGAATATACATCTTTAATATTCTATATGACAAAATGGATGCATGCAAAAAGCACTTTCACTGACTACTGAGATCTAATTGTCTTGAGGAAAAGCATTTGTGAGATAAATGTTTGAGGTGTAACCTGAAATAGCTACTCTTTTCATGAAATACCATTTTTACTTTAAAAAGCAACTGACAGACAAACTATGGTTATTGAGACTTAGGTGTTGTGCAGATATTTTTTAAACAATGAATGAAAGCAAGCCAAGTCACTTCAAGGAAAACAATCAATAGTACTTATTGCCAATGATAAAATTCAAACATGTAGACAAGAATTGTAACCTGAAGAACAATTAGTATCTGTCACTGTGAACTTGACAGCTTCCTAATATGTAAAGACTTTACTGATGAGTTTGGTGGTGATATTAACAGTGGTGATTCCTTTTAAAATGTTTTATGAAATATGCTGACATTTTGGGAAACCTGCATAACTCAGTGAAACAATACTTTCTAAATGACCAATGAATGATGTTACAAAATCATGCATGTAGTTTATTGGTTAAAGATCTATTCAAAATGTAAGATTAACTAATTATTTTAATGCAGCATATTTTTAAATGTTCATTGATATGGTTTCAAATTCCACCATGCAACTAATCTTTAGTAAACTATTTGTCAAAGCTTTGTTCAGTATCAAAAAAGAATAGCACACTTATCTGAAAGGCTATTAAAATATGCTTCCTGGCCGGGCGCGGTAGCTCATGCCTGTAATCCCAACACTTTGGGAAGCCGAGGCAGGTGGATGACGAGGTCAAGAGATTGAGACCATCCTGGCCAACATAGTGAAACTCCATCTCTACTAAAAAATACAAAAAAATTAGCTGGGCATGGTGGCATGTGCCTGTAGTCCCAGCTACTCGGGAGGCTGAGGCAGGAGAATTGCTTGAACCCGGGAGGCAGAGGTTGCAGTGAGCCTAGATTGCACCACTGCACTCCAGCCTGGTGCCTGGTGACAGTGCAAGAGTCTGAAAAAAAAAAAAAAAAAAAAGCTTCCTTTTCTGTGTCTAATATCTGAACAAGGCTAATTTTCTTCATAAATATTGAATTAACAATTAAATATTTTAAAATTTCTCATTTTAATTTCTAATGTGGTGATGAGAGATGAAATTCACAAAAATAAAAGTTCTTTTTTCTTTTTTTTGAGCAGAGTCTCACTCTGTCACCCAGGCTAGAGTGCAGTGGCGTGATCTCAACTTTCTACAACCTCTGCCTCCCAGGTTAAAGTGATTCTCATGCCTCAGCCTCCTGAGTAGCTGGGACTACAGGCGTGCACCACCATACCTGGCTAATTTTTTGTACTTTTAGTAGAGATGAAGTTTCGCCACGTTGGCCAGGTTGGTCTCCAGCTCCTGGACTCAAGTGATCGGCCTGCCTCCCAAAGTGCTGGGATTACAGGCATGAGCCATCACACCTGACAAAACTTTTTGGAATCCTCGATAATTTTTGAGAGTGGAGATGAGTTCTTAGGTAACAAAAAGTTTGAGAACCACTGCTACAGAAAGCAGCACTGTTTTTCTTTCTATCCAGAGTACCTGAGACTCGTGAGGTACTTCATATGGGTTTATTTAACAGATGGATGAGTGATGAGCAAGTGAATATTGTATATAATGCCAGAAGAATCTGACACGTTAGAAAATATCTTGATATGCAATACATGATGAATCAATTAAATTGCAATTTAATATTTCCTCCTAGTTTTGTTTCCTCATAATTCCTATCTCCAAAACAGATAAGGAGACAGGCCACAGGTGACTAGTTAATCAGCCATGATTAATCAACTAATTAAATCAAGTTGAGGTGGTGAAGGGGTCGGGGAACCAGTAATTTCTCCATAAGTCCCTTCTCTGATAGCCAAACAATTGGCTTTACTTCTTTCATTATCAATGTATACCTATTACAACAATTTGTTTGGGATAGGATAGTTTTTAACATGTTTTGAAAAATTTTTTAAAGCTTGATTGACCATTTGTGAATATTTCTTTATAATGATACTTTCAGGCATATTTAGTACTCACCTCAAAATTTCAAATGCCTCTTAATGGTGTGGAGAAGAGAGACTGATGGGCGGAGAAACTGGGAGCTGTGGAGACAGTGAGTAGGGGAATCAAGTGCCAGCTAGATCAACCCATAGCCTAAAGACTCACAGAAATAGACTGGGCGCAGTGGCTCGTGCCTGTAATCCCAGCACTTTTGGAGGCCGAAGCAGGCGGATCATGATGTCAAGAGTTTGACACCAGCGTTACCAACATGGTGAAATCCCATCTTTACTAAAAATACAAAAATTAGCTGGGCATGGTGTTGGATGCCTGTAAACCTAGTTACGTAGGAGGCCGAGGCAGGAGAATAGCTTAAACACGGAGGCGGAGGTTGCAGTGAGCCGAGATCATGCCACTGCACTCTAGCCTGGGTGACAGAGCGAGACTCCATCTCAAAAACAAATAAACAAAAAGACTCACAGAAACAAGAATAAAGTTTAAATTAAAAAGAAAAAAATCCTCCAAACATTAAGGTAGGTTTTTTTTTAAACTTTTTATACTACTATTCTACTTCCTTCAAGCCAAAGTCATATCTCTTAAAAGAGAAAATATCTTCTTGATAACTGTATACATGGAAAACAGCAGAAGCAATTTGTAAAATGGATCTTGTCTGTCATGAGGCTGGTGCAAAAGTAATTGCTGCTTTTGCAGTACTTTTAATGGCAGATACCACAATTACTTTTGCAGCGCTCTAATGACTTCTCTGAAATTAGGATAACTTGTTCAACCAATAGTATATCATAGTTTCATTGGCAGAGTTTTAGTTTTTCTTTTTAGAATATCAAATAAGTTACATCTTACCATTGATAGCATCTTAGATTCAATTAAATATAGTAACTCAGAAAAAAATATTTCATTCTATAGTTATATGTGAGACCATGTTCAGAAGAGTGGTCTCTAATACTTTGTCTGTTTTCCTTTCCTGTCCCCTTGGAAAATAATGGACCCGTCTAATGAGCATGTAAGTTGATTTGTTTCAAGGCAAGGTAAGCAAGTTTGAATGGCACTATTTGATCCCTAAGAACTTTAGAGTTTGGTAGAAAGCTTATACAAGCCCAAAGAAAAAAAGAATGAAAGGAAAGTGTTTAGCTGAAGTATATAAATAAAAGGTGATCACATAACAGATTTCTGTAAAAGGAGTTTATCCTAATTTTTATACTTCAAAATATTACACATTTCCTCAGCTTACAATTTAGTATATATATGTAAATTTTAATGCAAACAATAGTATATGTTATTAACCTTTGCATTACTCTTCTTTTCTGAAGTGCCAAGGAAAATAAATGTGTGCAAAAACATTTATGCCTACATCACTATCTGTGCATTGGCTAAACAATAAAAAGTACTTCTGGAGATGCATGTATGAAAATTAAGAGCATTCGCACTTCCTCAGTCAAGACAGTCATGCTGTTCTGGCGGCAGATATGCATAATGGAAATAATATTGCTTTAAATAATCAAAATACACAAAGCCACATTTTTCTGAGTGATTGGAAATAACCCTGACAAATGCTTGCATTTGGTAAATTATGAGCTAGCCAAGTTATGTTTGCATAAATATAATGAAAAGCATTTTTAAAAAATTTAGTAAGCATATAAAGCAAGGCATTCTCTTGGTAATGATTTCTTTGACGGATAAACCAACAACCATGCAGGGCAAGTTTATGAAGGTGCCTCCCTGAGTGCTTCAGAGTGTGTGTGTGTGTGTGTGTGTGTGTGTGTGTGTGTGTGTGCAGGTACACAAACATATACACAAAAATAAGAAGTTGGCAAAAATTATATAAATGGCAGAGATATTCTTATAACTAAAAAGAAATAGAGAACAAGCGTAGGCATTTAAAATAGCTACTTACATTTTGAAAAGAAGAACACAAACTAAGTGCAACTGAATGCTCTGTGAATATGACACATGGATAATTCATATTTCCCATACATAACTCTTGGATAACACAGAGATTACCTATTAGGTAAAAACATAATAATATTCTCTTCCAGCAAGCTATATGCCATACCTCAGCTGCATACACTTAAACAGGTATCTGTATGTAGTTGATGAGGATTTGTGGGTGGCTAATAAAAAAGTATCTGAATAGGGCAAAAATAATATTCCACTCACAGGTAATATGGTGCTATGTGTTATCAAATTGCTTTGGGTAGACCCAAGCACTGAGCATCCAACATGTGGATGCAACAACAATGATATACACTCAAGTGAAAGCCAAGGAAAGATATACATTCATTTACGTTTTTCCAGATTACCATGGTTTTTAAACTAAGCATAACAAGGTAGGGAGACTGACCACTGAATTTGCCACATGGATAGCAAAGCTGTTGTGAGAATTGCATAGCCTTTAAAAATCACCAGGCGCCAAGGAACACACTTTACATGAAAGGATTATCATCAAGGAGTTTTCCTATGGGCAGGTTATAAAAAACAAAAAAGTATGTACATTCATTCTCCTATGAGGATAGACTGTGTTCAAAAAGATAAAATAGGCCATGAACAGTGGGTGGAGTGGAGATGACTTTCTTAGGAGAAAATTCCTTTAATTCCTAAGCATGAATTGTAGGAAGAGCCTGATTGTGATTTACGGCCTTAGTCATCCTTCTTTTTTCCCAGATAATTGTACACTGTATTTTTTTTTCAGATAATTAACCTTAGTCATCAAGTCTTTCCCCATTAACTGCCACCCACCTTCACTTGAGGATGGGCAGTAACAGTTTGAGAGAAAGCAGGATTACAACAGGCCTCCGATTGGGTAAAATGGTCAGCAGACCAAGTTAAATTGGTACCACTTTCCTTATCCTTTGATAAGAAATAGGTAGTCCCTATTTCTTATCTTCTCTTCCTCCAATTTAGGGCTAAACTCCTAGAAAACTTAATGCTTTGCTTTTGTTTCAATATTAACATACGCTAGAGCCATTTGGTAAGTCCTTATTACCCAGCTTATGACTTCTTTTCCTATGAAGAGAAATCTCTTCATGAAATCCGTCTCTTGAAAGTCATCCATGACTAAGTCATTGTGACATCTGATGTTCTCATATTTCATCTTCCTCGTCTCTGTCTCCTCCTTGTTGCTTGATGAGGCCTTGCTTCCAGAAACTCTCCACCCTTTCCTCCTGTCTTGGGACATTCTCGGTTTTCTTTATACCTGTGTGACGGTAACTTCTGTCGCGTTCCTCTTCGTGTTCTTGGTGTATGTGATCTTAAAGTTTGTTCCTTAGCCTCTTCTCGCCTGTTCTCTCTTTTCCTTGACAGTCTCACTTATCCTTTGGGTCTTGTCTGCAAAGGATGCCCACAGCTCTGCTGTTAGCCCTGTTGTCGCCTCAGTGCTAAATAGAGGTTTCCACCTCTGTTCTCTAAAAAGACAAGCTCTGGCACCTAAAAACACTCATTATGTCCATATTGGATTCTATATCTTCCTTCTCACATTAACATCTCTTCCTTTGTTTCCTGTTTTTTCAAAAATGTCATCACCAAGGTTTGAAACCTTAAAGTCAAGTATGACAGCTTTCCTGTTTCTCTCTGCAATAATATGCAAAACTCTGTCAATTTCTCCTCTAAGGTATGACCACTGTTTATATCCTTTTTCATCCCTTTTAAATTTTTATTTATTTATTTATTTATTTATTTATTATTTATTTATTTATTTATTTATTTTGAGACAGAGTCTCGCTCTGTTGCCAGGCGCCAGGCTGGAGTGCAGTGGCATAATCTCTTGGCTCACTGCAACCTCCACCTCCTGGGTTCAAGCAATTCTCCTGCCTCAGCCTCCCAAGTAGCTGGGACTACAGGCGTGTGCCACCACGCCCAGCTAATTTTTGTATTTTGTAGTAGAGACAGGGCAGACCTTACTATGTTGGCCAGGATGGTCTCGATCTCCTGACCTCGTGATCCACCCACCTTGGCCTCCCAAAGTGCTGGGATTACAGGCATGAGTCACCGCGCCTGGCTTAATTTTTTTTTAAAGACAGGGTCTTGCTCTTTCTCTCAGGCTGCAGTATATATAGCTCACATAATCACAGCTCACTGCAACCTGGAAATCCCGGGCTCAAGGGATCCTCCTGCTTCCACCTCCTGAATATCTAAGACTATAGGCTTCTACCAGCATGCTTATCTAACCTTTAAAATTTTTTATAGAGATGGAATCTCACTGTTGCCCAGGCCAGCCTCAAACTCCTGGCCACAAGAGATCCTCCCACCTTGGCCTCTGAAAGTGCTGGGACTGTAAGCCTGAGCCACCGCACCCAGCCCGTCCCCTCTTTTCTATAGGCGATCTCAATAGCTGCCTAAGTGCTCTTTACACTCTTCTGTATCCAAACAATATTATACATTGCTGCCAGAAAAATAAAACACAGGGCCAAGCACGGTGGCTCATGCTTGTAATCCCAGCACTTTGGGAGGTTGCGGTGAGTGGATCAGGAGGTCAGGAGTTAAAGACCAGCTTGGCCAAGATGGGGAAACCCTGTCTCTACCAAAAATACAAAAATTAGCTGGGTGTTGTAGCAGGTGCCTGGAATCCCAGCTACTTGGGAGGCTGAGGCAGAGGGCTGCATGAACTTGCGAGGCGGAGGTTGCAATAAGCAGAGATCACACCATTGCACTCCAGCCTGGGCGACAGACTAAGACTCTGTCTCAAAAAAATAAAAAAATAAAATAAATAAAACACAGTTTTGTTCATGTTTATGTACATTTCCATATCAAAATGCATTTGCTTTAGACATCTGCTTTGCCAATATTTTTCTCTTTCTGCAGAAGAAGTGCCTTTTTCTGTCATCATCCTCTTTTCCTCTCTTTGGTGCCTCTATGTCATCCAGTATTCAAGTTTAACAGTTTTGTTAGATGATGAATTCCTTAAGTAAAAGTTCTGATATGTTTATCTTCAATTCCCTCACATACACCCCAGTGCCTGACATACAGTAACTCCTCAAGAAATCTTTGGGTTTGAATTAAGGTATTATTCCTGTGTTTAAAAATCTTCAACATTCCCTATTTGCTACATGTTACAAACTCCTTTACCTGGTCAATAGGACCCTTAGACTTGGGATCTGGGAAAGGTGGAGAAGCGGAAAGCAGAGAAAGAGCACCAAAGAAGAAGGGACTCGGAAGCAGCAGCAAATGGCAACCAGAACTATTCTGAGACCATTTTTGTCTTGTTCCTTTTCCTACTGATTACTATCTGGTCCTTGAGGGCCCAGACATCCACATGCCTCTACCACCGATCTTTCCAGGAATCCAATGCTCAGTGTCCCTGTTAGACCATACCCACGCCTGCTGTTCCCAGGGGATACCCTGTGTCCACAGGCAGCCACTTAGTGACTGATGTGCTATGCTCTATCTCGAGGCAGGAAAACCGGACTGACCAGCTAAGCCTAAGAATGCAGCTACCCTAAAATGCTAATGGTCATTCCAGACACATTAAGCAGACAGTCAGACCTTTAGGGCCTTCTCTTTTTGACAAGTAAAGCATTGGTACTTTATTTAACTGGTTTTTAGGAGATGGCTGCCCTGAATTTGGTGTTTCACCCAAGTGGTATGAGCCAACGGGAATCTGGGTTGCATAAGAGGGGAAGTGGGATGATGAAGGGAGGCCTAAGCATCCCCATACAGGTTTGTTTCATGCAGTTAAATAAATACGTTTACTGTTATCAGCAAGGCCAAAGATGAGCAGGGGAAAGGGGTAGCTCTTGGCCAGGTGTGATGGCTCACGCCTGTAATCCTAGCACTTTGGGAGGCCGAGGTGGGCAGGTTGCATGAGCACAGGAGTTCAAGACCGGTCTGGGCAACACGGTGAAATCCCATCTCTACTAAAAATACAAAAAATTAGCCGGGTGTGGTGGCATGTATCTGTAGTCCCAGTTACCCAAGAGGCTGAGGCAGGAGAATTGCTTGAACTCTGGGAGGCAGATGTTGCAGTGAGCTGAGATCCTGCCACTGCACTCCAGCCTGGGTGACAGAGCAAGGCTCCATCTCACAAACAAACAAACAAACAAACAAAGACTAAGCTTATCTGCCTGCTTTACTTCATATGCAGATATCTGTCCCACACTTCCTTCCTCAGTGTAGAATACAAGAGCACTAAATAAAAAGAAAACAAACAAACAACAAACAAAAAACCCATTACTTTTGGTGTGTTGATATTGGAAAATGTAAACTTAGAGACTGTTAGGTAATCCTAAGTCCAGACTTATTTAACCTTGGCACAAGTTAATGTTTAAGTGAAACTTTACAATAACCAGTTTCCATTTCTTCATTCTCCTTAAATTTTTTTTTACCCATTTTCATTGCAAATTGTTTTAAATTACTTTGCTCTCCCTTTTCTTCAGCAAGAGAATAAAGTTGTTTTCATCTCCGTGTCATTTCCACCCTTCCCTATACTTACTTTCCCAGGAGATGATGTCACCGATGTCCACATCGGACCAAAGGCATCTAGCACATACTTTCCTAACTTGCCTCGCCTCCACCTCAGATTTTCTGTCACCATCCTCTTTTCCTAAATAAGGTAACAACAACAACAACAACAGAAAACAGAAATTCTCTAGCTAGCATAACTACCTGGACTCTCCCCAACTCCTGTTCCATGAGTGACACATTTCCCCTAACAACTCCAATTGTTCTTGCTCCGCTAGTTCCTTCCCTTCTACAAACGTGATCGAATCTCCACTTTCTAAACTTTATCTTGCTTACTTCTTCCCCTTCACTTTCTGGGTACAGATTCCTCACATTTGCTATCTTCAATTATTCTCCCCTTCATTCTTCTCATGCCCTTGAACTACATCTTCTGTGGAATACATATTTCAGCCCACAAATCTATGGAAACATTTCTTGTGGCCTAATCATTGCTGACTCACTAGCTGTTTTCAGCCCTTCTGTTGTTCTCACGCTGTATTAATCAGCACGATTGACCATCCTGAACCAGCCCAGTGTGTTGTGCTTCTATACTGGATTACATGCTTTCTTCATCTCTGTAGCTAGTTTTCTCAGGTTTCCTAAACACTTTCTAGTTCCAGAATAAATTTGCTTCTTTCTTCTTTACAAATGTATTATCTTTCTTTCCTGTCCCTAAATAGCTTCATGAAATTATTTGCATCATTTATGAATATGATTCCTCTCATGTATCACCATAACCCCATTAGAATTCATTTCTTACAGGCAAAATCCCCTATGATTTGTTCTAACTCTCCTAGGTAAAGATATCAGTAATCCACATAACAAATATTGTTTAATATTTTGATCCCAGCAAGATGTTGTTTTCTTAATTCATACATGTTTTGGAAATTTTTCTTTTTGTTTTGTTTTCTAATCATGTGTGTCTGACATGATCATGATAGAGCTATAAAGAAAAGTTGTTTGAGCTCAGGGTACTTGCAGTTTATAGTTATTCTCTGAAAACTACTGTTCCCAAATTAGTGTGTTATACATCACGAAGATACCCTGGATTTCTTTCACCATCCTGGATTTTCTTCTTCCTTCTTGTGTAGTTTTGATATGTGGCATGAGAAGGTTATGACTACTCTGAAAGTGAAGTGGAAGGCTAGGTGGTATGTATGAGTGTTTTTATTGTCACCTTCCATCTTGAACATGTACATTGGCAGATTTTTTAGAAAGAAGGAGCCATGCTGTCTAGCTGGTGTTCCTCAGCTGGTCATATTGAAAACACATAGGTAGATGCCTGCCTACTTTTGGTCAGACCCAGTGGTGTAAAGTGCCCCATATCTACCTACATGTTGTGTTCACCTTTTTTCCTTGAGAAATGTCTATTCTTACAGATATAGGCTTTCGGGGAAAGGTATGACAACCTTCCTCTTCAGTCAATTCTTATAAAACTTTTGGGCTTGCCTGATAGACTCTTTCACATATCCTTTAAATTTCCATTCAACCCTCAAGGCAGAGGTAGCTTCCTTCATTTTACACAAGAATAGAGTTGAAAGAATATCAGACAACTAGTCAGGCTTCCAGAAGAACCATGAAAACTGTATTTATGGAAGGCCATAGATTCAAGTTTCTGTAATGTGGGCTTTCCCCAAGGTAATGACTGCTAAAAGCACGCATTTCCCAAGGAACTGAGTAAGGTTCTTTCCTGAGACAATTCCCGGGAGAAAAGACATAGCCAATGCAGAGAGTCTATCTATCTTGCTTACTATATATGGTATATCCTCTGCTTTGCAGTGTCTGACAGAAATGGGTGCTCCATAAATATTTATAGAACTAAAATGCATTGAAATGTTGGCAAGAAAACTGACAGCATTGATAGTGGTACCAGATTTGGGGGACTTGGGCAAATTCCTTATTTTTTTATACCATTTCCTTAATAAATTATCAGATGTTCCTAGGGCAGTGATTTAGGCAGACTTTTTCCCTTAGGGTGTTGTCAAGGTAGTTAGGAATTTGGTTGAAGCTGATCTCCACAGAAAGATTCAGTGGTCAGAATGGAAAATCTCACCACATGACACTTAAGAGTAGCTACTTTCACAAAGAAATCAGTGCTACTGAAGCTTCTGGAGCTAGCCAATGCTGGCTACAAGATACTAGATTTGACAGACAAGTAGGCAATACAGTCGTGCCTCTCCCTTTGTTCCTCCACGAGATTTAATCATAAACTTATATTGTTTGAATATAGTTTCACCAATTATAAAATATGATCAGTTTGGACAATTACGTGAAATGTCAAATAGAAATATCCCAGACCTGGCATCCATGTTACTGATATCAAATGGTTATAAATCAGTGTTCTAGTAATGTTTAATGTACTCTCAACGGTTTTTTTAGAAACCCAAAACATTTTATTTTAATCAAAAAGAAAACAAGGTATGTCAGAGATGAACATGACATACATATTTTTGTGCTTATTATTGAAAGAAAGGAGAAACATCTGAAATCTGTTTGCTAACTACAATATAATACACATTAGCCGGCAGGCACTGTGTGCGCTGTACCCTGTCTGCTTGCCAGCCCTGCTTAGTCCCAACGTATTAATGAGCAAGTGCAAGTATTTGAACAATCAGCATTTCTGCATTTGCATGCAAACTCTCATGCTGTGTAATTATACACAGAGCTGGCACTCAAATTAATTAAAGCTGATTTTTCTGTGACTGCAAACTGGTCATATCCTCAGCTTTGCCTTCCTATGAAGTCATCACTCTACATTCAACGTGACACGCTGTCCCCGGCATTCTTAGTAATGCTAATGTTCGACAATTGTGAATCCGGCAATGTTTTAGAGAGCAGCTGACAATGGCTGGGTGCTCTTATGCATTTCCTCTCCTCTCTTTCCCCCTTCTGGTATAAAGATAAAGAACAGCTTTTGAACACTTGCTTTGTAATTATCTCAAACACTAATGCAAACAAATTACATATATTGTTTCAGTGGGTTCCCTCCCCTCTTTTATGACTCCACCCACTTGATTAGAGCTTACAAACAATTCATCAAACTTTAAAAATGTGTTTATTTGATGCCAAGAAACAATTAGTTGTGATGGTTTTAGTCTTAATTTTGAAAAGGCTTTAACAAATGATGTTTTATTTTAAAAGATAAGGATCTCATAATTCAAAATCAGGGAGATTAGGAGAGAAAGAAGCAGCAATGACTGCTAGATTCGATTAAGACTTTTTGAATCCTCATCAAACATAATGGACTTGAAAGAGAGACTATTATTTACCAGAGAGATCCAGAAATGTTAACGTCTAGGACAGAAGGATTTCTTCAACTCTTCCACAATAAAGCCATCTCCTTTGGTTTCTCAGTTCCTCTGAAGGAACTGCTCCTGTGACAATTCTTTTGAAAAGACATCCTCAGAGCAATTAAGATGTCATTATGATCCTCTTTTCATAAATTTAAATCTCTGAATAAAGGTGGCTACTAAAACATCATCATGTAGGGCCTCGGGAGATGAGCTGCTTTGACATTTTCCTTTGAAATCACCCCTTACCACTCAAGCACAGCTCACCATCTTCCTCATTTCTCTGAATTCCATTAGCCAGAACCTGTACAGACTACAGCTATTGCACGGGCTGGCAAACTCTTTTTAGAGCAGGGACCAGACAATTCTGGTGCCTGCAATACACTGCCAAGACTGCCCTAGTAATCTACATTTGAAAGGGAAGATGGAGCAGTAGGAGATTTCTTTATACTCTGACTTTAATGATCCAAGAAAGAGATATAATTGCCCTTACCTTATCAGTTGTAATGCTGGATCCACATAGAACACAGCTATCAAGCTCCCTTCAAATTCCAACTGGTAAACAAGTGAGAAAAGAGTATTGAGCCTTTTCCAGAGAGGCTCCTGGGGAGATCACAGTCACAAGACGGTTATGATTCCAAACCTGCCCTTCTGTGTTTCGTCAGGAATTTCCTAAGCAGACAGGTGTCATATTGGCATGAATTTTGTTGCCAGGTACATTTTTAAAGTTGGGCGTGGCTGTGATCAGGTAGCCAGTTCCACCTGTCTCTAAACCCTCATAACCTCCATTGCTTTCAATATTTTGCTCAAGTACCCAGTGACTTCATGAGTTACCCACGCACTGGGCCCGACTAACTGAGGTGTGGGAACAGTATCGAGTTAAGCAGCACCGTCATTGTAGCACACAATGCTCATTGCTACTGGCAAATACCTATTTGCTGAATCAGGATTGGGCTGTAGTGAGCAGGACTGGGCTGTTCTACAGCTTTCTGTTTGTTTCCTTTTTAGAATCGCCCTCTTCTAATTAAATCTCACCATTTAGCAAAAATAGACTCTTTTTATGTTCCCTTCTTAAAAATACAGCTTTCTTTAAGCATAGAGAATTACTGTATTTTCACCTTTTTAAAGCAACTATTTGCAAAACAAAAGGCTGAGGAAGAAAATAAAATCAGAGTTCCTCAAACAATTAAAATGAACATCGCTGTGGATGTTGTACATTTTGCTTTTAAATTTTCAGATAGCAAATCAAATACATCTGTTAGTTATGATCTTTTACTTCTTCTAAAGAGAAAAGGATAATAGGAGAGGCATTCTGTAAACTTCTTAAGGAAAGGGAAATCTTTTTTGCTCCCTAAGGAGCAGGAGACAGTTAATTCATTTTATTGTTGACTGTGGTATTTTTAAAAAAGTTGGTTGACTACATGTCTCTTTATAGGCATGTTTGTAAATGGAATTCAGGTATTGAAGAAGCAAGACAAGATTTTAGAAACATGCCAAAATTATATGTAGTGTTTGTCATGTAAGTATAACATGATCAGAACCAAACATAAAAAATATAGGGCTATATAGATGGAAAGGGCATGCATTTGACTTGTAATTGCAACCCACTTTGTCAATGTACTGTACTCTAGAGGTGGGATTTTAATTTTCTCAGACCCCTTGATTCCTTAATGACATTTAAATCAAGCAAACTGTGCTATTTTTAGATTGATTTGGTCTTAAATATCAAAGTTTCATCCAATATCTCACCCGAGCAAAAATTTCTTACAAAATATTGCCTTTGCTTCAACTTGCACGTTATCTAGCACAAAATTGACATTTAATGATGTTCAATAAATATTTGCTCAGTAAATATTTAGAGGTACATTTATAACTACATATATGGAAATTATAAATTATATAAATCAACTTGCCTGCAAACTCTTGAAGGCTTCTTTCATACATAGGGTATACACATGGTATGCACATAAATGTGAGCAGTAAACATTTGCCAAGTAAATTAAAATTAAATAACTTTGATGATAACACATTACTACTTCTAAGACAATCTAGTTTCATTTTAAATAGAGTTCTTCCTTATTTTTGACCAATACCTTCCTGAATTTTCTATTCTTTGGTATGAGCTTTTTCTAAAGCGTCTGAGGATAAATTTAATCCCTATTCCACATGAAAGTTATTCAACTATTTGAAAAATGGCTATCATTTTTCTCTACATCTCCTCTTTCTTCAGACTGAACATTCCTTTAATCATTATAACATGATATGGCTTTTAAGGCCTATCACCACATTGGAGAGATTCCAGGTTGTCCGTGTCCCTCCTAAATGTGGCAGTCAGAACTGAATGCACTATTTGAAATGTGATCTAATTATGCAAAATACATGGGTACTGACGCCTGCCTTGTTCTGGACTCTAATAATTTAGAATTTTGTGGAGGCAGGAAGTGCACTCCAAGGAGGGGTTGTCATCATTATTATTCTTACTTCTTGAAATTTTACAAAACTGAAACATCTAAATCTTTTTTATACCAAATTCTGTTTAATCAAATCTCTTACAACTTGTTCTATCCATTCTAGAGTTTACCTCTGGTCTGGCCCTAATTGTTCTAATTATTTGAGACATTTTGATTCCTGACTTTGCTCTCCAATGTCTTGGTTACCATATTTCATTTTGTGTCATTCTTTAAAAGACATCTGAGTGGCTACTATGGGTCAGACAATGATCATACCAAGGGCAAGAAGACAGGTCCCTTTCCTGAAAGTACACAGCCTGGCAAAGAGCCTAACAATATCACTATCATGCCTTCCATGCTTTCCATCAAATCACTGGCAAAAGAGTGCTTGTGCATGTCTCAGAGACCTCTCTGCGGATTGGAACAATTAATCAATCCTAGATAATGAGAATAAAACATAACACCTATCATTTTTGTCGAGCACTTATTATTTAATAAGGAGCAAAAAGCACTTTATGCAAATTATGTCACAAGAAACATAGTATCCACATAGATAATTTTAATTCTTATTACAGTAGGGGGAATTATGGTTCAGAAAGCTTATGCAATTTTCACAAGTTTACATGGTTGTTAAGCTGCAAAGCTTCAGTTTGAACCCCTGAGAGTGTCTGACTCCAAAGTTCATTCTTAATTGCTTCTAAAGAGAGAATTCTGCCATTTTGGAAACTGCCTAACCATATTCCAAAGTAGCTCTAACTTATCTTCTAGGAACATATGAGT
>NW_016107318.1:786562-819455 GCF_001604975.1 Cebus imitator
GAGTTAGAGTTTTGCCTAGGCTGGAGTGCCATGGCATGATCTTGGCTCACTGCAACCTCTGCGTCCTGGGTTCAAGCAATTCTCCTGCCTCAGTATCCCGTGTAGCAGGGATTACAGGTGCCCATCACCATGTCCAGCTAATTTTTTGTATTTTTAGTAGTGATGGGGTTTCACTGTGTTGACCAGGCTGGTTTTGAACTCTTGACCTGAAGTGATCCACCCACCTTGGCCTCCCAAAGTGCTAGGATTATAGGCATGAGCCACTGCGCCTGGCCCATATGAGTATTTTGATACTTGCAAAAATCCAGTTACATTCTCTTTTGAAGAGGAAATGTAAACTAGCTTGCTTGTGGCTGCTTTGATCTTAGTGACCCTATGCTGATTCTTAATAAATCATCAGTGCCATTTTTCAACAGGCTCACTTTTACTTTAATAATTGTCTAAAGTTTGCCAGAGACTGATGTCAAACTCATTGGTTTGTTCTGAAGTCTTAGAGTTCTCAGAATCTTTCATTTCTGGTAAAATCGAGTTAACATCAACTCCTCTCTCTTCTTGCCTCTGCCCCATTCTCCATGAAATCTCAAACATAATTGTCAGAGTTTCTACAAGCATATCTGAATTTCTTTCTTTCCTGAAGACACTAGAACTTATTTATGTAACTATCTGCTTCACATTCTTGGGGTTCACTTCCTGTGATGAGAGTTACTAGAAGTAAAGACTTGTTCTGTACAAAGCTTTACATAGACAACACACTCTAAACATATTTGTTGAAAAAAAATCTATGTAGCTGAGAGGGAAAAAAAGCAATCCTGCTATGCTGTTTTGTAAAAATGAAAAAAAAAAAAGATGACTATTTTTGCCTTCATGGGAGGATCAACAGATATATCACAAATGAATAGTTCTTTTGTTGAGGAAAACAGCTAGATAAATCTGGAGGAGACAAGGTGAGAAAGTCTAAGTCCTTCTGGGTGTGGTCTGGTGAGCAGCACTGGATAGCAAGAGAGCTACATTTCTTGATAATACATTACAAAAAATTCGTCAGTCTGGGAAAGAAGACTTGGAAATGGGAAGAATGGAAGAGATATGAAATGTGTAATGGTGTGAGGTACTGCCCAAGAACATGGCAGAAAGCCCAGAACACAACAGAGGAATACAGCCAGGGAGGAATTCCCAAGCAGCTCACACTCAAATTTTTTTTTTGAAACGGTCTCACTCTGTTGCCCAGGCTGGAGTGCAGAGGCATAATCTCTCGGCTCACTGTCATCTCTGCCTCCGGGGTTCAAGCTATTCTCCTGCCTCAGCCTCCCTAGTAACTGGGATTACTGGCATGCACACTACACCCAGCTAATTTTTGTATTTTTAGTAGAGATGGGGTTTCACCATGTTGGCCAGCCTGGTCTCTAACTCCTAACTTCAACTGATCCACTCACCTTAGCCTCCCAAAGTGCTGAGATTACAGACATGAGCCATCACATCCAGCCTCACACTCAGTTGTCAAAACACAGCTGCCTCAGCTCTGTGCTAATCCAAGGATGACACAGAAGTAGTAATATAAGGCAAGGTTCTTTCCTTCCAGATGGAAATACAGTCAATGATCTCAATTTTGTAAAGTGAAAAATATCTCTAAAGAAGAAAATAGTGTCTATTTGGTAATTTTTACTATTCCAGTTTCAGTGGATATTAGAAAATAACAAAGTATTATTATTTATTAAATTTATTTATTATTTATTAAAAATAATTTTTATAGATTAGTATATCTTTTTATTACATAGAAAAGCCTAAGATTATTTTTGGTAGGTAAGCACAGAATGAAAAGACAGTATATTATCAAGAGACTGTCAAGTCCCCACTTGCGAGAGATTTTCAGAAAGTTTATTTTACCTATCTAGAAGAGACTGAACAATCAATTTCATCTGAATTTTATAGGAATAACCAAAGAATTAGTAGGAAATGAAAGATTTTTGAGACTTTTCCAGAATATTGATAGTATCTTCAATATTCCTAAAATGTTTAGTCAAATAATACATGTATCAATAAAAATAACTCAGAGAGTATAACATATATATTATATTATTAAAAGGGATGTATATGTGTACATATGTATGTGTATACCTATTTAAGATTCACAATTTAAGAAAATTTAGGATTCACGATTTTAATCAAGGTTTGAAAGTTAATTTATTGCTGAGAAGGGTTCTTACTGGTAATATGCAGTACTGGAAGCCACAGCACGGTAGCATTACGCTAATTCGTTACAATTGGAAGACGAATCCCACTGAAAAATTCAAGAAACTGAATACTGAACAGTTAGTTACAAAAGGGCAATTATGGGACCTGGTCTCATTTCATTATCTAAGATGAGTGAGAATAAAATGCAAAACTGACACATAAATGGTGCAAGGCATATCAGGTTTGAGATTTTGTCTTTTGTTTTAATTATCTAAGCTTTTACTAGAAAGTGCTTTGAATTATATCATCCTATTTTGATGCTGGCTGTTTCAAAGAAAAATAGTGTATAGGCTTATACTACATTATATTATAGTAATGCTAATCACTTACGTTTTTGTTACTATGTACCAGGCATTGTGCTAAGCATTTTACATATATTATCCCATCTATAACTAACCACATCTCTATGAAGTAGGTAGTTTTATCATCTATTTTAACAGAGAAGAAAACTGAGGCACAAAGAAGTAGCAACTTTTCCAAGATCACACTGCTAGCAAATAATTGAACCAAGATTGAATTCAGGTAGAACCTGGAGACTATATAATCCTATTCATTTATTTTGCATCTTCTAGGTGCTTCTTTTATGCTAAAGTCTTTAATGCCATCTCCAAAGTGTCCCTTAGACTCACCTAAAGGGTCAACTTACTTAGGTATCTTTTGTTGAATTCACTGGGCAGAATTAATTGCTGTCTCTTCTGTATCCCTCATACAATGCACAGATGCTCATAATATATTTTGCACCTATTCATTTACATATCTGCTTACCTCCAGGGTTTAGGTCATGTGTGGAACACAGTAAATGTCAAAAATGTTTGTGGGATGAATCAATAACGGGCCAGTCCTTATCTTTTCTGCATTATTTTTCTATAATTTTCCCTGCCAACCACCAGTTTGTCTCCTGCTGGGGTAAAATGGAGTACTGTCTTCTTCTCTAGACTTTGAATTAATGTTTTTCCTGTTTACCAAACTAAAATGGTAAAGAAACTCATGTTCCAAGCAAGGAACATTTTTTTTTTTTGACAGTCTCTCTCCGTTGCCCAGGCTGCAGTGCAGTGGCACTATCTTGGCTCACTGCAACCTCTGCCTCCCAGGTTCAAGCAATTATCTTGCCTCAGCCTCCCAAGTAGTTGGGACTACAGGCACACCACCCCGCCCCGCTAATTTTTTGTATTTTTAGTAGAGATGGGGTTTCACCATGTTAGCCAGGATGGTCTGGATCCCTGACCTCGTGATCTGCCCACCTCCACCTCCCAAAGTGCTGGGATTACAGGTGTGAGCCACTGCCTTTGTCCATATTCCCTGGGATAGATGTGGCTCAATGCCATTCTCTCCCAAATCTTTTTAATTAAGTAATCTGACCCATAGTTTAAACAGACAGGGGAGTCATAATGTGTCACCCACCATAGACCTCAGGAGAAAAGTAAATCCAGTGCAGACCAATGTGTTAGCCTAAAATTACTGTATCCTTTCTTCATTCTCTTATTTGACATTTATTGAACAAATGACGAAACTGAATAAATGATGGCTGAGGGAGAGGCCAGAAGTTGCGGATAGGCTCTGGACAGCTGCAGAGAGCAGGGGAACTTTAAGTAGAGCACTAGGACTAAGGTTTAGTCAGGAGAGGGGACAGTGGCAGGTAGACAGGATGAAAAGCACGAGGAACAGCATCCAGCATATGGGGACATGGGAACACATGAGCTCTTGCACAATTGTGAAAAGTTCAGGGGAGCAGAAAGCTCTTGGAGGAGAGGAAAGAAGGATGTGTTAGCCATACATCAGTCCAGTGTAAACATTTTATGATAAAAGAATACAAGCCAGCAGACCTGTACTCTATTCCTACCTCTGTCATGAACTCAGGGCATGGCGGTGTGAAAATCCTTTCACATCAGGAGTTCAGTGTCAAATACCTAAAATGACCAAGCTAGTAAAGATGAATGAGTGAGGAGTCTGGGTATAAGACAATAGGAAGAAGTGCTGCTGTGTTGCCAGGGGAACACTGGCCCAATGCCATCCACTGGTACCAGAACTTTCAACTTTCTAGTTAAGTCAGATATCTGAGTTTTTATGTGAAATCCCCAAATTTTAAACTATTGACATCTAATTCAATGTTTTATTTTTAAAAATGCCTATTACTGCCCTACAACACCTGATTTAACTTTCTATTCTGTAAAATGACTTGATAATAGTTGTTCAATCTTCCTCAAAATATTATTAGAAAGATCAAATCATCTTTAGATAAACACTTAGAAAATTAAGATGTGCTATAGCAATTTATGTTTCATTTTTATTATTATTGTCACCAATTCTCATTTTTCCAGCAAGCCTATTTGTGTCTTGCTTGCTCTTCCTGGTCTTTATTTTTACTTCATTCTAACAGTAATACAAAAAAGAGCCTAGCATACAGTGGCCTAATATCAAAGGAATTGGCCTAACGTTATAGGGTCAAAATGGGTTGGCATCTCTGTTATCCCACTACTTCAATCAACTTGAGTAATTGGATTGTCTCTTGGCAGTAGGATGGGTATAAACACTCTAAAAACACATTATTTAATTTGAGAGTTTTTTTTGTTTTTGTTTTTGTTTTTTTTGAGAAGAGTCTTGTTCTGTCGCCTAGGCTGGAGCGCAGTGGCGCAATCTTGGCTCACTGCAACCTCTACCTCCTGGGTTCAAGCGATTCTCCTGTCTCAGCCCCCTGAGTAGCTGGAATTACAGGTGTACACAACCATGCCTGGCTAATTTTTGTATGTTTAGTAGAGACGGGGTTTTGCCATGTTGGCCAGGCTGGTTTCAAACCCCTGACCTCAGGTGATACGCCTGCCTTGGCCTCCCAAAGTGCTAGAATTACAGGAATGAACCATTGTGCCTGGCCTAATTTGATTTTATAGACATATATATACTGAGGAAAAATGGCTTTCTGTATATGAAAATGGCTTCTTTGTGCATGTGTGTGTGTGTGTGTGTATATAAATATATCATATATATTGTATATGAAAATGGCTTTGTATGAGCCAGGTGCGGTGGCTCACGCCTGTAATCCTAGCAGTTTGGGAGGCCAAGGCGGGTAGATTGCCTGAGGTCAGGAGTGTGCAACCAGCCTGGCCAACATAGTTAAACCCTGCCTCTACTAAAAATACAAAAAAGTTAGCTGGGCGTGGCAGCATGTGCCTATAATCCCAGCTACTAGGGAGGCTGAGGCAGAAGAATCACTTGAACAGGGGAGGTGGAGGTTGCAGTGAGCCAAGATTGCGCCACTGTACTCCCGCCTGGGCAACAAGAAAACTAAACTCAAAAAAAAAAAAAAAAAAATAGTCCTAAAATGAAAACTAAAAGTAGACATTACCCAAACATATTGGTATGTGCAATCAAAATACTCTGTATTTTTAAATTATTTCTTTTCTACAAAGTAGAGATTCTCATGTATTTATAGAGGTTTTGGTTAATGCTTTAGCTTTATTCAATTTATAGGCAAAAAATAAACAAGCAGAACTGATACCAATGACTACTAAAGATGGGTCTCAGAACTAAAGATAACAATTAGGTATCAGCAGAGCTCCCCAGATCTGCAGAATCTCTTTCTTTCACTTTAAGCCTTTAAACAGGATTTATCTCATTTGTCTCAGATGATTTTAGTGAGGTCCTGCCAAACACTGACCTCTCAAGTTTTCTGCACATGTGCTTGTGCTGGTTGACAGGACTGTACGATTTTCATGGAATGTATTCAGATTCTCTGTGGTATGTGTACTCTTTTAAGAAACCAAAAATCTCATAAATTTTCCCCTGCTGCTGATTGGAACTTCTTCAGAAGCGGTACCAGAACAAGCAGGTCTTCTTTAAGTGCTTCTGTAAATACTTTATTTCTGCAGCTGTGGCCGAGGCTTCCACCGCAGGCAGCCCAATAAGGTTTAGATTACAAACGGGAAATAAACCTCTTGAAGTAGTCTTCTGAATGTACCTACCAGCAAGAGTGAAATGAATCACATGCTTCCTGTTGGTGACATTTTACTCTATGACTTAAGGAATCTCAGCAGGAAAAGTGTAGGTTTGCCTAGAAAAGAGAGTATGAAAAATTTACAAAGAAATGAATAACCTAGAAAGAAAGGAAGGCAGGTGGCCAATACTGTGAATTTTATCTAGGAAGATTAAAACACTGAGCAGTTTGTTTAGATAGCCAAAACAACTCTTTTGCATTTTAGAAATAGAGCTTCAACTTTATTTCATCCTCTCCAAGATAGTCCCGGATTACATGATGAATAGAAGTTGGACACTAAATTTTACATCCTTCTTTATCTGAGACAGAGTCTTACTCTGTCACCCAGGCTGGAGTGCAGTGGCATGATCTTGGCTCACTGCAACCTCCACCTCCCAGGTTCAAGTAATCCTCCAGCCTCAGCCTCCCTAGTAACTGGGACTACAGGGAAGTGCCACCACGCCTGGCTAATTTTTGTATTTTTAGTAGAGACAGAGTTTGGCCACGTTGGCCAGGCTGGTCTCAAATTCCTGACCTCAAGTGATCTGCCCACCTCGGACTACCTAAGTGCTGGGCTTACAGGTGTGACCCACTACATCTGGTCCTAAATTTTACATTCTGAATGAGGCTAAAAACAAATAATAGTGAGAAGATCAAATCAATGGCATCTGCTACTAATAGTGTGGGTTACAGCAAAAAAGAATTGAAGTACTTAATCCCTGCTTCACATCAAATTATTTCCCTTTCTCTTTGTCCTTCTACTTCTCTGAATAAGTAAGTTGGGATTAAAGGAAAATTTGGGATTGAGTGAGAAGCGCCTCAGATGTTGGGGAATGGAAGAAATAGTAACAGTCTTAGTTCTAGATTGGGAGAGAGAGAGATCTCATCCAAAGATTGGGTCTTGTCAGTGAAAATGAAAGGGTGCTGTGAAAATTAGGACTGTCCCCAAGAGAGTTGCAAAATTACAGTTTGATGAGGCTTCAGGGGATCTGTAAGAGCAAATCAGTGAAAAATGCTTACTTAGCCTTAAGCCTAAAAGACACTGGCTCCTTCCTGTCTTTCGATGACCCTCCCCCCAGTTCCACTCACGGAAGCCATTTCCAAAGTTCCATTGCTGCATTCTGTCACCCACACAGCCCCCTGCAGCCACATCTGCTGGTGGGTGGACAAAGACAGCAGAACAAACAGGTTTGGGTGTGGTGTGGTTCTTGTCATCTTGCCAAAGGGTCACAGTCATTTTAAAAAATCTTTTCATTGACATCTCAGAATGAGAGTGTGAAATGTGATGTGAAAAATCTGAGGCCTTCACAAAATGTTTTTTTCATTTTTACGAACAGACCATTTGGCTGAGTTTCTTTTCTTGGCTGAATGTCTCTGCCACAAGCTTGGGTTCTTCTTAAGGAGAGAGACTGAGTCATATATTTTGGAAATCCAAAAGTACCTCAAATATAACAGGTGCTTAACAGATCTATGTCAAATAAAAGAACAAATCTTTAGAAAATCTAATATTCCTTTAGGTGTTCTTTTATCATGGCTATACGTCAGAGATAGGGAAAGATTTACGATATCCCAGGGAAAGAATCTCAGCCAACTTAAAGTGCAAACTTTCCTAAGTCAGACAAAGACTATTAGAGGAGAGGCAACAAATGCTACATTTTAAACATTAGGCAAATAAACTACTATATCTTTGTTATATTAAAATAGTATTTCAGATTGCACCATCCGCCACCTCCATGGGAACAGACGCTGGTATCCATGGCTGGGAGACCCATAGATAATTCACATCATAGGACTCTGTGTAGACAACCCCTACTACCATCCTGGAGCCAGGTGGACTTGTTGGGTGGCTAGACCCAGAAGAGAGACAACAGTCACTGCAGTTTGGCTCACAGGAAGTCATTTCTATAGGAAAACAGGGAGAGTATTATACCACGGAAACACCCTGTGGGACAAAAAAATCTGAATAACAGCCTGCAGCCCTAGACCTTTCCTCTGACAGAGGCTACCCAAGTGAGAAGGAACCAGAAAACTAATCCCGGTAATATGACAAAACAGGGCTCTTCAACACCTCCCAAAAATCACAGTAGTTCACCAGCAATTGATCCAAACCAAGAAGAAATCCCAGATTTACCTGAAAAAGAATTCAGGAGGTTAGTTATTAAGCTAATCAGGGAGAAACCAAAGGTTAAGCCCAATGCAAGGAAATCCAAACAATGACACAAGAAGTGAAGGGAGAAATATTCAAGGAAATAGATAGCTTAAAGAAAAAAACAATAAAAATTCAGGAAACTTTGGAAACACTTTTAGAAATATGAAATGCTCTGGAAAGTCTAAGCAATAGAATTGAACATGTAGAAGAAAGAAAATCACAGCTTGAAGACAAGATCTTTGAATTAACCCAATATAAAGACAAAGAAAAAAGAATAAGAAAATATGAACAAAGCCTCCAAGAAGTCTGGGATTATGTTAAACAACCAAACCTAAGAATAATTGGTTTTCTTGAGAAAGACAAAAAGCTGCGAAAACATATCTGGGGGAATAATGAAGGAAAACTTCCCTGGCCTAGCTGGAGACCTAGACATCCAAATACAAGAAGCACAGTGTGGGAAATTCATCACAAAAACATCTTCACCTTGGCACATTGTCATCAGGTTATCCAAAGTTAAGATGAAGGAAAGAATCTTAAGAGCTGTGAGACAGAAGCACCAGATAACCTACAAAGGAAAACCTATCAGATTAACAGCATATTTCTCAGCAGAAACCCTACAAGCTAGAAGGGATTGGGGCCCTATCTTCAGGCTCCTCAAACAACACAAATAGCCAATAATTTTGTATCCAGCTAAAGTAAGCATCATATATGAAGGAAAGATAAAGTTTTCAGACAAACAAATGCTGAGAATTTGCCATTACCAAGCTACCACTACAAGATCTGCTAAAAGGAGCTCTAAACCATGAAAAAAATCCTGGAAACCCATGAAAATAGAACCTCTTTAAAGTGTAAGTCACACAAGACCTGTAAAAGAAGAATACAACCTAAAAAACAAAAGCAAAAATCAACAACAAAAAACCAAAGTACACAGGCAACAAAAAGCACAATGAATGTAATGATACCTCACATTTCAATACTAATACTGAATGTAAATGGCCTAAATGCTCTGCATAAAAGATACAGAACTGCAGAATGGATAAGAAAGCACCAACCGACTATCTGCTGCCTTCAGGAGACTCGTGTAACACATAATGATGCACATAAACTTAAAGTAAAGGGGTAGAAAATGACATTTCATGCAAATGGACACCAAATGTGAGCCGGGGTGACTATTCTTATTTCAGACAAAACAAACTTTAAAGCAACAGCAGTTAAAAGAGACAAAGAGGGACATTATATAATGCTAAAAGGCCTTGTCCAACAGGAAAATAACACAATCCTAAACATATATGCACCTACCACAAGAACTCCTAAATTATAAAACAATTACTAATAGACCTAGGAAATGAGACAGACAGCAATACAATAATAGTGGGGGACTTTAATACTCCACTGACAGCAGTAGACAGGTCATCAAGACAGAAAGTCAACAAAGAAACAGTGGATTTAAAGTATACCTTGGAACAAATGGACTTAACAGATATATACAAAACATTGTATTCTATTAAACAGCACATGGAACTTTCTCCAAGATAGACCCTATGATAGGCCATAAAACAAGCCTCGGGTGGTTCATGCCTGTGATCCCAGCACTTTGGGTGGCCAAGGTGGGCGGATCACCTGAGGCTGGGAGTTCGAGACCAGCCTGACCAACATGGAGAAACCCTATCTGTACTCAAAATACAAAATTAGCTGGATGTGGTAGTGCATGCCTGTAATCCCAGCTACTCAGGAGGCTGAGGCAGGAGAACTGCTTGAACCTGGGAGGCAGAGGTTGCGGTGAGCTGAGATTGTGCCATTGTACTCCAGCCTGAGCAAAAAGAGCGAAACTCCATCTCAAAGAAAAAAACAGAAAAACAAACAAAAAAACCCTGAGCCTCAATAAATTTAAGCAATTTGAAATTATATCAAGCAGTCTTTTAGACTACAGTGGAATAAAACTGGAAATCAACTCCAAATGGGACTTTTAAAACCATGCAAATACATAGAAATTAAATAACCTGCTTCTAAATGACCATTGGGTCAAAACAATCAAGATGGAAATAAAAAAATTCTTCCAACTTAATGGCGATAATTTCACAACTTATCAAAACCTCTGGGATACAGCTAAGGTGGTGCTAAGAGGAAAGTTTATAGCTCTAAATGCCTACATCAAGAAGTCTGAAAGAGTACAAACAGACAATCTAAGGGCACACCTCAAGGAACTAGAGAAACTAAAACAAACCAAACCCAAAGCCAGCAGATGAAAGGAAATAACCAAGATCAGAGCAGAACTAAATGAAATTGAAACAAGCAAGCAAACAAACAAACAAAAAATACAAAAGATAAATGAAACAAAAAGTTAGTTCTTTGAAAAGGTAAATAAAATTGATAGACCATTAGCAAGATTAACTAAGAGAAGAGAGAAAATCCAAATACCTCACTAAGAAACAAAACAGGAGATATTACAACTGACACCACTGAAATACAAACTATCACTCAAGGCTACTATGAACACCTTTACGTAATAAACTAGAAAGCCTAGAAGAGATGGATAAATCCCTGGAAAAATACAATCCTCCTAGCTTAAATCAGGAAGAAATAGATACCCTGAATAGAACAATAATAAGCAGCGAGATTGAACTGGTAATTTTAAAATTACTGACAAAAAAAGTCCAGGCTCAGAAAGATTCACAGCAGAATCCTACCAGACATTCAAAGAATTGGTATCAATCTTTTTGACACTATTACACAAGACAAACAAAGAAGGAACCTTCCTTAACTCATTCTATGACGCCAGCATAACCCTAATACCAACATTAGGAAAGGACACAGGCAAAGAAGAAAACTACAGACCAAGATCCTTCATGAGCATAGATGCTAAAATCCTTAACAAAAACTAGCTAACCGAATCCAACAACATAGCAAAAAGATAATACACATGATCAAGTGGGTTTCATACTAGGGATGCAGGGATCATTTAACATATACAAGTCAATAAATGTGATACACCACATAAACAATTAAAAACAAAAATCACATGATATTCTCAATAGATGTAGAAAAAGTGTGACAAAATCCAGCATCCCTTTATGATTAAAACTCTCAGCAAAATCGGCATACAAGGTACATATGTTAATGTGATAAAAGCAATCCATGACAAACTCACAGCCAACATACTACTGAATGAGGAAAAGTTGAAAGCATTCCCTCTGAGAACTGGAACGAGACAAGGAGGCCCACTCTTACCACTCTTCTTCAACATAGTACTGGAAGTCCTAGCCAGAGCAATTAGACAAGAGAAAGAAATAAAGGGCTTCCAAACTGGTAAAGAGGAAGTCAGACTGTCACTTTTTGCTGATAACATGATTGTTTACCTATAAAACCCTAAGGACACACCAGAAAGCCCCTAGAACTGATAAAAGAATTCAGCAAAGTTTCCAGATACGAGATTAACATACACAAAACAGTAGCTCTTCTGTATACGAACAGTAACCAAGTGGAGAGTCAAATCAAGAACTCAATTCCTTTTACAATAGCTGAAAAAAAAAAGAAAATACTTAGCAATATACCTAACTAAGGGGTCAAAAGACCTCTACAAGGAAAACTACAAAACACTGCTAAAGAAATCATAGATGACACTAACAAATGGAAACACATCCCATGCTCTTGGATGGGTAGAATCAATATTGTGAAAATGACCATACTGCCAAAAGCGATCTACAAATTCAATACAAGCCCCATCAAAATATCACCACCATTCTTCACAGAATTAGAAAAAATATTTATAAAATTCATATGGAACCAAAAAAGAGACCGCACAGACAAATCAAGACTAAGAAAAAAGAGCAAATCTGGAGGCATCACACCACCTGATTTCAAGCGATCCTATAAGGCCATAGTTACCAAAACAGCATGGTACTGGTATAAAATAGGCACATAGACCAATGGCACAGAATAGAAACCCAGAAATAAACCCAAATAGTTACAGCCAACTGATCTTCAACAAAGCAAACAAAAACATAAAATGGGGAAAGGACACCCTTTTCAATAAATGGTGCTGTGATAATTAGCTAGCCACATGTAGGAGAATAAAACTGGATTCTCATCTCTAACCTTATACAAAAATCAACGACAGATTGAAGACTTAAACCTAAGACCTGAAATTATAAAAATTCTAGAAGATAACATTGGAAAAACCCTTCTAGACATTGGCTTAGGCAAGGATTTCATGACCAGGAACCCAAAAGCAAATGCAATAAAAACAAAGATAAACAGCTGGGACCTAATTCAACTAAAGAGCTTTTGCACAGCAAAAGAAACAGTGAACAGAGTAAATAGACAACTCACAGAGTGGGAGAAAATCTCCACCATCTATACATCTGACAAAGGACTAATATGCAGCATCTATAATGAACTCAAACAAATCAGTAAGAAAAAAACAATCCCATCAAAATGTGGGCCAAGGACATGAATAGACAGTTCTCAAAAGAAGATATACAAATGGCCAACAAATATGAAAAAATACTAACATCACTAATGATCAGGGAAATGCAAATGAAAACCACAATGCAATAGCACCTGACTCCTGCAAGAACGGCCATAATAAAAAATCAGTAGATGTTGGTGTGGATGCGGTGATCAGGGAACACCTCTACGCTGCTGGTAGGAATGTAAACTAGTACAGCCATGATGGAAAACAGTGTGGAGATGTCTTAAAGCACTAAAAGTAGAACTAACATTTGATCCAGCAATCCCACTGCTGGGTATCTATCCAGAGGAACATAAGTAATTATTCGGCGGGGCGTGGTGGCTTACGCCTGTAATCCCAGCACTTTGGGAGACCAAAGCAGGTGGATCACAAGGTCAGGAGTTCAGGAGTTCGAGACCAGCCTGACCAACATGATGAAACCCTGTCTCTACTAAAAATACAAGAATTAGCCGGGCATGGTGGCATGTACCTGTAATCTCAGTTACTCAGCAGGCTGAGGCAGAATTGCTTGAATCTGAGAGGTGTAGGTTGCAGTGAGCCAAGATTGCACCACTTCACAGTTGCAAAATCGTGGAACCAACCCAAATGCCCATCAAGCAATGAATGGATAAAGAAACTTACACACACACACACACACACACACACACACACTGGAATACGTACGTGTGTGTGTATGTGTGTGTGCGCGCGCAGCCATAAAAGGAATGAATTAACAGCATTTGCAGTGACTTAGATGAGTTTGGAGATTATTCTAAGTGAAGTAACTCAGGAATGGAAAACCAAACATCGTATGTTCTCACTCAAAAGTGGGAGCTAAGCTATGAGGACACAAAGGTATAACAATGATACAATGGACTTTGGAGATTTGGGGGGAAGAGTGGGGATAAAAGACTACAAATATTGTGCAGTGTATACTGCTCGGGTGATGGGTGCACCAAAATCTCACAAATTGTCACTAAAGAACTTACTAATGTAACCAAATACCACCTGTAACCCAATAACTTATGGAAAAAAATAGTATTTGAAAACGTTCTGTGTAAGGCAATAGTTTAATATTGGGGGGCTTAAAAATACTTCTAGAAACCAAAGGAAGTTATGGACTCTTTCCTGAGAAAAATGCACATTCATGTCTATTCAGAAAACAAAACAACCCTTTATTATTATTATTATTTTTAAGTTTTGAGATAGTCTTGCTCTTTTGCCCAGGCTGGAGGGCAGTGGCACGATCTCAGCTCATTCCAGCCTCTGCCTCCCTGGTTCAAGCGATTCTCCTACCTCAGCCTCCCAAGTAGCTGGGATTACAGGTACCTGCCACCACACCTGGCTAATTTTTGTATTTTTAGTAGAGACAAGGTTTCACCATGTTGGCCAGGGTGATCTCGAAGTCCTGACCTCAGGTGATCCACCCTCCTTGGCCTCCCAAAGTGCTGTGATTACAGGCATGAACCACCGTGGCTGGCCCAAAACAACCTTTTTCATGAGCACCCTAAAACACATTCATGGACAAACCTGTATACCAGGTTAAGAACGTTCATAAAGGCAAAGCCCTTGAATGGTGACCTTCAAGGTCCAGAAGAGGGCTTTTGAGAAAAGGTTCATTTTAAGGTTCAGAACAATAGACTCCTATACAGCATAATCACACATTCCATCCATTCCAAGAGACTGAATTGAAAGAAACAAATATGCACATGGAGCTGCTCCCTCTCTGTGGAGGTAATGGAATTTTCATTCACATCCCACAGGATAGAAGAATTCAAAGGCACTTGTTTAAGCCAGATGACACGTAGCCAGGTTACGGCCAGATCACACCATCCTCACATCCAAAGAGACACACACAGTAGGTTCACTACAGTGATGCATATGAAACATAGTAGACGTAAGGAGTTTGTTCCCTTGAAGCTTAACGTCAATCTTAAGATAGTTCCTAAACACATGAAAAGAGAAATCACTGTCATTAATCACTCTCTGAATCTTAAAACGATATTTTTTTCCTCCGTCTTCAAATTTAAGCCGATTGCCAGGCATTCCCTGAGATTCAAAGTCCAGGGAAGAACTTGCACGAGAAAACAATGTGCATGCATCTCAGTTGTCTTTTCTGACCCCTCACCTCCTCTTTCCAGCAACAGCTTCCTTCCCATAATACTTTCCTTCTTGCAATGGCAAAGAAAAAAAATATATACATACATATATATATATACATATATATTTCATATATATGTATATATATATATATACACATATATATTTCATATATATGTATATATATATATATATATATATATATATATGGAACTTTCTAACTGAGCCAACTTCAAATTGCCAAACCAGAATCTGGAAGGTTGCTTTTTAAAATGCTTTTGTAGCCAAACAGATGTATTTCTAAATTTTACTTCACTTCATTCACTGGCTTCTCCTCCACTATATTTAGGATTCATTGCTCATTTTCTTATCATTTTCCATTTCACTGCTTTTGTCTTACATTTGAGTAACTGTAGGTCAAATGTACTCCAGACTATTCTGTTAAAGACATGTTAAAATCAAATAGAAACTGTATGATTAACGATCATCGTTTTTTTAAAAAAACAAGAAAGTAAACAAGTGCTTGGCAAAGCCCCACCTGCTTTGCTGCTGTTGTGGTGCTGTGCATATGGTGAGGAAAACAATTCCCCCTTCTCAAGGCTGAACTAAAATTAGGCTCCACCTGCAAGATGTTAATGAAAACTTACACAGCTGCATTCCAGAAACAAGTTACCCAGATTGCTTTTGGAAAGCTCTGTGTAAAAGCAAACTTGTTAGCTCTTTGCCTGATTCCCAAACTGTAGTATTAATTTTAATGGCAATTATTAGCACAATAACCAACTGATAAGTAACCTCAAAATAGATCTGTTATATCAGATAGGAAATAGGCTGGGACTTTACCCACACATATTGCTGAGTTTAACCGTTTACTCACACATGCATTCTTCCTGTCTCTTTTTTGGCACTTGCCTTCAAATAGAAGACAGGAGAGCATGTGAGTAAGTCATTGGATGGGTCCCAAACAGTTCCAGTTCACATGGGGGCTCCCCTTGTCCATAATGCTGCTTACTGGGGAAAAAAATGAGAAGCACATGCTTCCTTTGCCCTCCATTCCTTCTGCAGATTTTCAAGCTTTCTTTGGTAGAGAAGACTCAAGTAGGAACCAAATTACAACAGACTTATGTCCACCTTTCTCTTACAGATTTAAGATACAGAGGCAGCTTGTCAATTCTCACCAGAGCAAGAAGTCTCTCCGCTTCGTTTCCAGGTCAAGTCTTCACAGCTCTATTCTATAGGCCAAAGGACTTGTTCTTTATCCTCATTACTTTCCCAGATCATATTATAGTGCTTATCCTTGGAGGGAAGATGTATCATAGTTTAATTATTTACTAACCCATGTGCGTCAAAAAATTCAAGAAGCTGCCATTGAGGGATGAAGAATCTCTGCCTTTAAAAAAATTTCAGCCTTAAAAAAAATTCCTCTTCATTATTTCCTTTACTTGCAATTTCTTTGGTTTTAGTAAAAAGCAGGAAATGCATGCCGTGGTTCTGATTTGATCCATATTCCCAATGTTGCAGGTGTCATTGTGAAAATATTCTTAATATTTTCACACTTGCCCCTATTTAAGGCTCTGTACAATTAAAAAAAATTTTTTTCCCTAAGAGTCAAATAGACTGAATTGGGTCTCGAGCGGCAAATTCAATTTCTGTTAAGAGATTAAATAATGGAGAAAATAGCAATGCTAACAAGTAGAAGAAGCCTGCCTTTCATTACCCCATCTGATTTCATTAGCCTAATTCACGCCTATTAATTATTGGTCTGATGAGATCATCAATGTAAGTATGCCAGCCTCATGATGGTTGCATTTGGGGAATATTCAGTCTTTTTCAAGATTTCTGCATAGCCCTGAGATGGTATTTCGGTTTCATTTCCATTTTAGGCTGCTGCCCTACTCAATAAATGGATTTGAACCGCCAATGAAACAAACATTGCTGGAATAAACATTTTGTTTACTACCCAGACCTGCTTTGCAACTGTCAACAACGAAATATAAAAAGAGATTTAAGTTCTCATTCCTAGATAGTGAACTCCTGTGTGTTTCCACAATGCAGGTCATTACAGACCCGGCCGCCCCCTGAGATTGAGCAATTCTCGAGCACATTGTAACAAAGGGCTGCCGATCTGGCGGTGTGGGAGTGGACTGGGCTACTTAGATAAGTTTCATTCACTGTAGGAGCCCAGGGGAACAGTGCATCCAGGCAGCTGTGCTGCCTCGGTTCATCGTGTAACTTTGTACTATTTTCCCTTTAAGTCCCTACTAATCCCTTGGGTTTACATGTTTTTTTGGGGCTACATCAGAGAAAAGCAGTGTGAAATTGCCTGAAAGCCTCCTTATAAATAAGACTTACAATATAGACCAGCTCAGTTGATGAAAAGACTGAGAGAAATGCTCTTGAGGGTCCCAAGAACCATTTTACAAGGTTCCTACTGTGATTATTATTATTTTTTTTTTGGTCTCTATCTAACGACTGCTTTAAAAAAAAAAAATTACTAACTAGATTAAAATCTCACAGGCCCTAAATTCAGTTGTAAATAGATCTTTAGCATGACGTACTCCAGTCTACTTATTTAGTAATACATATCGCTTGTTTAAATTTTATCTTCTCTTTCTAGAAAATATCTTACTCCTTTGATAAACTGAAAAAGGAGAAAGCAAGAAAAGCAAGAAACCTAGTACAGCAAAGATTGGAACACTAGGCTAAGGTACCAGGGCCTCCTGGATTTGCTTCCAACTATGTGCAAAGCACTGGTGTGCGCCATGTATATGCTTCACGGCTTTTCATTCTCAGGTCAACACTTTGAGGTATTATTGCTCCATTTTAAAGACAGGGAAACTGAGGCTAGTAAATGGAAGAACTATTCATTTAGTATGGGAGTGTCTTACTTTAAAAGATTCATGTTTTTTTTTTTTTTTTAATTACTACCATCCAGAGAAGCTGGAGGACCTGTCCTCATTAGTCACGAAGACATAGAGAGGCAAAAGAAAAGCATGCTTCCCTCTTGATTCCCTTGGGTTCTTCAGTACTACCAGTGGATCTCTCATGCTGACTCTTAAGATTCTGGAAATTGCCCTGATCTCCTACCCTGTTCCCCTTATGAAAGCACTAACTCCTCTTACGCCTCCCATTTTCTTACACTCCATCCTGTCCACCCAGCCTGCCTTCCCTGTTAGTTTTCCTACTCTCTAAATCCTCTTAACAAACAGCCATTTGGAAACAATTTTGAGGTCCACCTACTTTCCTGTGCATCTGTCTTTTGTGATTTAGAGGAAGGACTGTGTTTTCTCCTTGTCATGTTTATGCCTCATCTTCTGTGGGTACCTAATAAATGCTGAATAATAGCAGCTTTATGACACTGCAAAACCAGAAACACCGGTTCTGATATTTAGTATTTCATCACCAACGAGGAACGTTTATTCACTGTCAGCACTACGCTAGGCACTAACTGCAGCTAATTACCAAGACCTGGCTCTAACCTTTGCACACCAGGATGTTTGACTTTTTTCTCTCATTTTCCCAACAAAAGAAAAAAATGAGACCACCACGGAACCTTCTCATTAAATCCACAGCATCCTGAAGAGAGAAGCCCACACTGTTTAATAGAAAGGGAGAGAAGACACGGCGCATGCTCAGTGCAAACTCTGAGAGGTAGTGGCAAAGCCATACATAAAAGTCAGTTTGCTGTTACACACATTCCGGGCTTTCCTTTGTGCTAGCATGGAAAGGGAGAGAATGGACAATCTGAAATGTGTATTTTCCAGGAATAACAAAGATACCTCTGTGTTCATGCTGTGTCTAAACAAGTAGAGTAAATTGAGACTTCAAAATTTAGGCCAAAGATACGGTTGCCTGTTATATCAACATAATTGATTCAGAAAGGTTGTTGTTGTTTTGTAGACATCCCTAAATAACTATCTCATTTCTGTTTCTTTTGCTTGCCTGTGTAGACAGAGGCAACAACTACACTATAAAAACAAAAGGCCACTTTCAAATTTGGGACTTGTTAAATCATGAGCTAACCTATCATAACACCATCGATGTTTCTGTTGTTCTCAGTTGTTAATTCAGTAAATATTTATCAGATACTGCCACATGTTTGGCTTTGCGCTATACACTGGAGCTTAGAGTTCAGCGCAGAGACAGACACGTAAACAATTAATTAAAGAAATATGGTGTGGTATAATGGACATAATTATAAGTCCTATATGAATGATAAATTCTTCCTATGTGCTCTGAGAAGGCTACATATGGGAGGTGACATTTCAACTGTGTCTTGAATAGTTGTTCATAGTCAGAGGGTGGGAAATACATCATAGGCAAAGGGAATAGAAAGTGCAAAGACAGAAGTTCAGAGAAAATAATAGTATATAGTGTATTTGTTACATAGGGTATGTGATGAGAAATGATAGAAGGTGATGTTGAACTCCTTAGTGATGAAGTCCTTTGTGTATATCACTTTAGGGAGATTAACTTCTGTTTTATGGTCATCAGGAAGTCATCAAAAGTTTTCAACAGAAGGATAATGTGATTGCATTTATTCTCTAGAAAGAGAAGTCAACATAAAGAATGGGCTGGCAGTAGTTTGTCTTCAGGTAACCGTGATTACATGGTCATTATTTTAGTCAAGGCCTGAGGTAAAGAGGGGCTTAATTTAGACGGTACCAAGGAAGATGAAAAGAAGAAGATATAATTGAGAGATATTTAGGAGATAGAAATGACAGGCCTTGATAACTAATAGGACACATGGGAGAGAGAGGTCAACTTGAACAGTTTTCTAGATGGTGATGCTTCTAAGGGAAAATGTTACTATCATTTTGTTGCACCCCACCCCAAATATTTCAGGAGCTTTATTGAGTTATTCCTTTATGCTAGTTTATTCAAATCTCACAACAGCAACGTGACATAAACAATAGGTGGTTTTATTCCGGCTATATGAAGCTCAGGAAAGTTAAGACAATTGCCCAATCTCACAACTAGATCACAAGGAGCCAGGATTTGAACCTGAGTCTTCTGTTTAAAAGTCCAGTGACTTCTCTACACATTTCCACAATCTCCAAGTAGCATGCATGAAATTCCCCTCTTAAAACCTTGTTATGAGGGTCCGACATGGTGGCTCATATCTGTAATACCAGCACTTTGGGAGGCCAAGGCAGAGGGATCACTTGAGACCAGGAGTTCAAAACCAGCCTGGGCAACATAGCTACATATTGTTTCTACAAAAAATAAACAAAATTAGCTGGGTGTGGTGCTGTGTGCCTGTCGTCCTAGTTATTGGGAAGGCTGAGGTGGTAGGATCACCTGAGCCTGGGAGGTTGGGCGGTGGTTATACACGACTGCACTTAAACCTGGGCAGCAGAGTGAGATCCTGTTTCAAAACAAAACAAAAAACTTTGTTATGGATTTTTGAATCAAAGTAAATCATAAATTTGATCAGCAAGTGTTATGACCAATTTAAAAACTTCATTTTGAGTGAAATCATTTTCTTAAAACTATTTATTTATACAATGCTGGGACAAATTCCTTTGCTGCTAAAAAAAAAACCAAAACCAAAACCAAAACAAACAAAACCCCAGAAAAGAAGCTGAAACTTCTGTTAACTGGTTTATAATTTAAAAAGATAGTGACATTTCTTTGTTAAGAAAAAAATCTTTGCCGTGAAAGAATCTGTTAGAGATAAGGCCTCATACATGAGTAGAATAATATAAGTTTTCAAATAGTAAATCACCTAGGTTTCAGCTCATTGGAGATTTGACTTTCAATTTTTCAGTATTACTGATTCAAAATACTCAGGAAGATATATTATCAAATTAAAATATTTCTAAAGTTAACCGAGTAGAACTCTCTTCTTTCCTAACAGCACGGCAGGCTTTTATTATATAATAGGTTATTAGATGGAAACAAAAAAAAGTTATGCTTTTTTGTGTTGAGACCACTTAATTTTCCTCAATTATCTGTACTTCTCAGTTATGTGATTTCATTTCAGTGTGGTGGATGCTTTATTTCCCAGGATCTTCTTTTGCCTTTGTAGTGATTTGGGAAGGTATTCGTTTGCATGAGATATTTGCACCTGGCCTGAAATCTGTGAAAGAGAAAAGGATGAAACAAAGAAAATGACATGGCCTCCAGCACTTTCTTCTTTCTTTTTTTATTTCATATTTTATTTTATTTTTCATATGAAACAGTTTCCTGCAAAGATCTTCTATATACAGTAGAAGATGCTTTTGATATGTAGATCAAGCAAAATGGTAAATACACAGCCCTCTCTTTTCAAATATTCCCGTATTCTGCAATGTGCCTGTAGCGCCAATTTCTTTGATTTCCATGAGACCTACCCTTGGGTTTGTATTGTAACTTGGTATCTTTCCATTGTCTCTTACCACAAAAATCCCTTTTAAGAAACTACATTCAGAATTCAATCTATCAAGCTTTAGCTACTGGTTCGCCTCCTCCTTAGGGAAAATTTAGTGACTAAGTCTTTGCTTTGATGTTCTCTCGAGCTTTGAGGGTTCTGACTTTCTCTCTTAAGTGCAACAGTCTGGTGTCCCCATTTGCCTGGGAGTAAATAAAAACAGAAACAATTGGTTAAAAGACATGGGGTTGCACCAGTGCACATGCCTGACTAGCTGATGGATTGCAAGTTGCGGCTGTCAGGAAAGAGATCTTCCCACGGCACCATGCACTGGCAATTTCAAGGTGGGCTCTACGTCCTGCACAGTGGCAAGTGCTCTGTATGCATTAGAGTCGTCCGACCGACCTATGAGGTGGGCCATGCCATTATTTCCATAGTTTCAGAGTAGAGAATTGGGTCTAAAAGATTTTAAGAACCTTTCTCAAGGTCATTCAACTACTAAGTTCTAGAACTGGTCTGTGAACCCAAGTTTTATTTATGTTTCAAGGCAAAAAAGGTAAATTTTACATGAAACTGTATAAATAAGAAAGCACTATTAAAATTCTTAAAATTTTTATATTAAAGAGAGCTTCATTAAACATAAAACATATTTTAAAATGTGATTGTATTTCATCCAAATTGCATTCAAGTGTTAAATTTTGAAATATTGCCAGGACTCAAATAATTTGTAAAAATTATTTACGTGGGTCATTTCCTAAAAGGTCAATATGATGATCTGGTGATCTTAATGAACAAGTGGATCATGCCACAGAGCATTCATTCATAGTTTCTGACATTATAAAGATTTGATTCAAATATTATAACTTCTATAATTAGAAAGAAATGGTTAGGCTGTTATGGGAAAATTAAAAAAAAAAAGACAATATCTGTTTCTCAGAGCTCACCTTCTAGTAGCATTTATGTGATAACTCTACAAATATTATACACAAAGCATATTAGTAGATACGCACAAATTCTATTGTTAGACCATAGAAAAGAGACAATAATTCTGACTAGAGGAATACAGAGTTCCTGAAAAGCAGGAATTTTGTTGGGCCTTGAAAAAAAGAGTAGGATTTTAAAAGAAATGAATGAAGATATACTGGTTACTTTAAGATCAAATAGAATTCCTCTGCTTAAGCATGTCTTTTGTCTCATTGAAAAACAACAGATACATTTCATGAAAAAGGGAGGTATGTGTACCTTGAAATAAATTTTTAAATGATGGATAGTCTTTGTTTAAATGCCAGAAATAAGATATTTTTCTTTCTCGTTATGTGAAATAAATAAGACTAAAAGCTGGAAAATTATAAAAGTCACTTGATTAAATGAGGCAAGCAGTGCTTCCTAAAAGTTTCAACCCAGTGTACACTTTTCCTGAGGCTAGTTGGAACTAGTACACAGTCACAATTGCTCCCTCATATGGGTGGCCAGTCAATGTGGTGCCAGCAATAAAATGTGTAATCAACTTTCATGTTTTCAAACATTTCCAAATCACTTTGATCATGACTAATAAGAAAACTGCCATTTCAGTTATAGTTCATAAATTATCAAGGGAAAATTCAGTTCAATACTCAGTACAATATTTCACATTTTTATTTTTATTTATTTATTTTTTTGAGACAGTGTGTTGCTCTGTTCCCCAGGCTGGAGTGCAGTGGCGCAATCTGCAACCTCCGCCTCCTGGGTTCAAGCAATTCTCCTGCCTCAGCCTCCTGAGTAGCCAGGATTACAGGCAAGTACCACCATGCCCGGCTAATTTTTGTATTTTTAGTAGAGATGGGGTTTCACTATGTTGGTCAGGCTGGTCTCGAACTCATGACCTTGTGATCTGCCTGCCTCGGTCTCTGAAAGTGCTGGGATTACAGGTGTGAGCCACTGTGCCTGGCTATTTTTAAATTAATTTATTTTTTGAGATGGAGTCTTGCTCTGTCACCCGGGATGAAGTATAGTGGTGTGAGCTCAGCTCACTGCAACCTCCACTTCCCAGATTCAAGCGATTCTCCTGCCTCAGCCTCCTGTGTAGCCGGGATTACAGGTGAGTGCCACCATACCTGGCTAATTTTTTTTTTTTTTGTATTTTTAGTGAGTGCCACCATACCTGGCTAATTTTTTTTTTTTTTTTTTTTTTTTTTGTATTTTTAGTAGAGATGAGGTTTCACCGTGTTGGTCAGGCTGGTCTCAAACTCCTGATCTCATGACCCACCTGCCTCAGCCTCTCAAAGTGCTGGGATTACAGGCATGGGCCACTGTGCCTGGCCTCACATTTTATTTTTTTTAACATAGAATAAGGCAATCTAGAAATACATATATATCCTTAAAACTAGTCAATTTTCCATTATGATACCTCGGTTCAACGTCAACATTTTTTTAATTGTCATTTCCCACAAGTCCAAGTTGCTTTTGAAAACACAGTTTGGATGACATTTCATCTAGGTTATATGAAAAGTGATAACCTTTATGACCGCTTTCAAAACTGCTTTTAGCAGTTCAACCTGTGGCATCATTGTCCTTCCTCGTGTAGTTGAATTTCTCTCGATACAAGAAAAAATTGTTATTATGGCAGAAGAGATACCAGAGTAAAATTTCTCCATGCCAAATGCTTTTTCAGCTTGTAAAGATGTCCCTAAATATGTATCAGTTCCATTCCACAGGCTACTGTTAACATGAGCAGTTAGAAAGGTACCAGAAGCAGCAGCCATCCAACAAAGCAACATATAAGAGCTTGTTGAAAGCTGAAAATGATTTAGGGAGGCAAATTTCAGAAATGACAGCTTTTTAAATCTAATCAAAAACTCTTTTCTACATCAGCAGACATTTAGTCTTCCATTGGCTCTAATATGCATCTTAGACATCTGCAGGGTTTTAGAAGGCTACAGAAGGCTGCGAAAGCAACACTTGAAAGCCCAATTCTAAGATAAGACATTGTGACACCACTGATAATGGATTAATATGAAGGTGGAATCAGTATGAAAGGCTGTTGTCTGAGACATCATCTGAGACAAGAATCTTAAATAATGATAGGTCTAAAAGCTATGTCTTTTAAACTCATGCTGCCATGATTTTTTTTTTTTTTACCTATACTATCAAAATTCCCATTCCAGAGTAACAGTGTGTACACACACAAACATACCCGTACACAATTGAAACCAGTAATATTCACATAGGCTTTTCTATTTAAAGTGTGGTCTACAGACCAGCATCACCTGAGAGCTAATTTGAATTTCAGAATCTCAGGGCCGGGCGTGGTAGCTCACGCCTGTAATGACAGCACTTTGGGAGGCTGAGGCAAGCCAATCACCTGAGGTCAGAAGTTCGAGACCAGCCTGGCCAACATGGTGAAACCCCATCTCTACTAAAAATTTAAAAATTAGCTGGGCATAGTAGCAGACACCTGTAATCCCAGCTACTCGGGAAGCTGAGGCAGGAGAATCACTTGAACCCCGGAGGCAGAGGTTACGGTGAGCTGAGATTATGCCACTGCACTCCAGCCTGGGCAACAGAGCAAAACTCCATAGGAAAAAAAATGTCAGAATCTCCAGCCCCATCCCAGACCTGCAGACTCAGAGTCTGTATCTTAACAAGATCCCTGGATGATTTCTGTGCACATTAAGTTTGAGATTTAAAAACTGATTTAAAAACAAGCTTTAGAAGACACATAGCTCTCTCATCCTTAAAACCTATGCATCTTAATTTAAAACCTTTATGACTCTCCTTATTATCTAAGGCAGTACAGTTTAGTGAGTGGTTAAGAGCAAGTACTTCCAAAAATTTCCTGTCCGAATGGCCTGGAGCCCATTTCCAGGGCCAGCGTGGGCCTCTTCTCTGGCTCAGTTCTCCTGACTAGGCTGAGGAACAGGGGAGAGATGAAGGTTAGGCACATACTTGGGAGGCCCCTTCTCCTACAGAATGTTGCAGAGAGTGGAAAGGGATCAGGGCTGGCCCTGAGTTCAGGCTTCCATTTGCACTCTTGCCCAGGCCTTGCAAATGTTAATGGGTATGGCTTATTAAAAATTAATCTGTGAGGCTCGGGCCTATAATCCCAGCACTTTGGGAAGCCGACGTGAGCAGATCACTTTAATTCAAGAGTTTGAGACCAGTCTGGGCAACGTGGTGAAACTCGATCTCTACAAAAAATACAAATTAGCCAGGCATGGTGGTGTGCACCTGTAGTCCTACCTATAGGCTGAAGTGAGAGGATCACTTGAGCCTGGGAGGTTAAGGCTGCAGTGACCCAAGATAGCGTCATTGCACCCAGCCTAGGCAACAACAGAATGAGACCCTGTCTCGAAATAGATATGTGGTTATACTGATGATTTTATGAAACAGAATGTATTTTGAAAAAAAAATTTTTTTTTAAATAATTTTAATTCCTTCTACCTCCCTTACTGCCTCTGATTGGTGGATTAGAGGGTACTAGTCCAAATGCCATGTCCTTCCTTTTCATCTATTTTCTCTTCCTCTGTTCACACTACTGCTAGCATGGCACTGCTGGAAGCTCCATTTTCTTAGAGACTCACATCTACACTCAGGCTTCCAGGCTTTGTGCCAGAGGAGTCTGACAATGACACAGAGGGCAGTGTGCTTTCCTAGATATACAAGCACAGCTCCTACTGCCATCAGTGGGAATTCTACAATCAGATTGAGAGCAGAGTAGAGTCTAGAATTGGAAATTTGTCCTCAAGGTAAGTCAGCATAAGTGGCCTGGTTATGGAAGAGTCACACTCCAAGGTGAAATAGCAAATGCATTGAGAATTTAGAGAAGTGTCTCTCCAAGCTCTGGAAAGAGAAGCAGGTGAAAATAAGTTGAACTACAATCAGTTATCAAATAATTTTGTAAGTTCTTTGAAAGAAAGTATGTAGTAAGTGACCCATTTATTAAGAGATTTTCAAAATTAGCCATCTCACGTACTTGAAATATTCTGGAAAAGTCTCTGAACCACACACTTTCCTTACACACTATTTTCTTTTTCTGGTCCGCTTAATTCTATTCCTCCTGCAGGTCTCATTTTAAATGGGAAGCCTTTCTAGATTAGTTTAGGTGTTCTCTTTTAAATGCTCTTAGAGCATTCTGCATTTTTTCTTCATAGCACCTATCTAATCTCCTTAAATAGTTGAGTAATCATGTCTTTTATAATATGTTTGTCTCTTCAGGTAGCCTGTAAGCTTCATGAAGACAAGAACCATGTCTGTCTAATTATGTGACTGAAACACAATACTTAATAAATACTTGTTCAATGAATGAATGAATGTACATTTAGTAGCCTAAATATATACTCCCATAGTATTTGGTTTTAGAGATGGAGTCTTGCTACGTTGCCCAGGCTGGAGTGCAATGTCTGTGCAGTCATAGTACACTACAGCATTGAACTCCTGGACTCTAAATGATCTTCCCGCCTTAGTCTCCCCAGTATCTGGGTCTATAGATGTGTGCCTCTGTGCTGGCTAAGAGTCTTATAATAAAAGCACATCCACCTCAATTTACAGGAACTTACTAGATCCTCACCCAGACCTATATACACTGCAGATGTAACTTAGGTGGATTTATCTGTTTTCGCAAATTCCAACTTGTGTCTGTTGGAATTTGGGAAAATAAACAAATCCATCTGAAACTAGAAAGAAAAGGCAGGGAAGAGAGTAAGGTAGAGATAAGAAAGGCCAGCTTGGTAGACAGTTTCACAGAGCAAGAAGACAGCATACCACAGATAAAAACTAGAAAAACATAATAATGTGGTGCTAGGCTGGGCGTGGTGCCCCATGCCTATAATCCCAGCACTTTGGGAGGCTGAGGAGGGTGGATCATGTGGTCAGGAGTTCGAGAACAGTCTGGTCAACATACTGAAACCCTGTCTCTACTAAAAATAAAAAAATTAGCTGGGTGTGGTGGTGTGTGCCTATAATCCCAGCTACTGGCGAGTCTGAGGCAGGAGAATCACATGAACCTGGGAGGTGGAGGTTTCAGTGAGCCGAGATCATGCCCTTGTACTCCAGCCTGCTTGACGGTGTGAGACTCCATATAGAAAAATAAATAATAAATTTTTAAAAATGTGATGCTAATATCAGGAGCAGAATATTGAGGAGGATATCTTTGTAAAACTTGGGAATCCCACAGTTAATGTTGATCACTATTAATCTTAGTTAAAAAAATCAGGTGGGCTGGGCAAGGTGGCTCACACCTGTAATCCCAGCACTTTAGAAGGCCAAGGCAGGTGGATTACTGGAGGTCAGGAGTTCAAGACCAGCCTGGCCAACATGATGAAACCTCGTTTCTACTAAAGAAAAGAAAAATGAGCTGGACATGGTGGTGCATGCCTGTAATCCCAGGTACTCAGGAGGCTGAGATAGGAGAATTTCTTGAACCCAGAGGCAGAGGGTGCAGTGAGCTGAGACAGCGCCACTGCACTCCAGCCTGGGCGACAGAGTGAGACTCTGTCTCAAAAAAAAAAAAAAAAAGAAAAAAAAAAAAGAACAAAAACCAAAAACCAAGCAAGTGAAATTATATTCCCTTTGATTTTTCATAACATACACAAGGGGGCAAGCTACAATAACCAGGAAAACTTGCTTATGTGAAATACCTCATTCCATGGTGAAGCTAATAAATTAGATGCTACTGCAGTTTCTCACTAAATATTATTTGATTTTTAAAGATAATTTTTAGAAAAGATGTTTGATAATGATTTCAAAAAGTTTAAAAATTCAACACTTTTTTTTTAGTAATGATTCACTGAGAGAATTAGACATTATATTTAAATTAAGTTACCTAAATCTTACAACAGAGGTGCATAAATCATATAGATCTTATAAATATGCATTAGATGTAAATTTTATTATTTATAATATTTTAAAAGTAGGATGTGTCCTGGACATTAACTTATAATTTTACATTAATTATACTTTTGTATTTTGACAATGCTCTTTACAGAATGCTGAATTGAAAAAATACACTTATACCCTCAAAATCATGCTTACTTTATTTCTTTAATTTTTTTATGCTTTATACTAGAAATGCAAAAATATATTTTAATTTTTCAAATGGTGCTAATATCCAGAATTATTCTAATTTTTTCACTGAAATAAAAAATAATGACAACTAGGTAAAAAGTACAAAGTATGTCAGAGGTGATAAGGAGAAATTGTTGACAGACGAAAGACATTCCCAGCTAATTTCTTTAGTCAATGCAGCTGTTATGTAGCACTATAAAACTGTCTTTCTATAAAATGTTCATTTTATGGTTTCTTCTATAGGAGATCAAAAATTAAATATATTCAGGAACGTAATTAGAGGATTAATGGACAAAGCCAACGTACAAAGGGAGAGCTTTTCAGGAAAAAGTGTTATAAGCAGTTTTTTAATGGCTGTGCTTTTGAAAACAAACCTGAATTATAACAATTGTCCTCTTGTTGTGTGGAAAAGGTTGCATTAAAGAACTCCTGTCTGATTTTATCCCCAACAACATCCACCTAACCAGGGACAGGTTTTGCCTCTTTGATTTGCCAATGCAGTGATTATTTAGCACACCCTTTCTTTTGTTGTAGTTATGAACTCATGTTGGTCTCAACAGGTCATCAGAGGCAAAAATATCCAATTGCTTCTTTGTAATATTACAAAGAACCAAGTAGGTCATTCTGCATTTTGAGTTCAGTGTGTGCACTATTAAATATAATAGATGTGGCCACTTTCTAACTCTTTCACTTTGGTTTCAGACTTCTCTTTACAGATCTCACCTACTGAACATTTTCTTGTGTTTTCAAGGAGACGAGATATACCTTCTAAAAGCAGAGACTTTCCCTCTGCCATAATTAGAGGAGAATTATTCAAATTCAATCTCTAGCATTAGCTTCTGTTTAATAAATTATTATAAGGTGGTTGACCACGAGGCCAACGGTTAGTCACAGCCCTTGTGGGTTAGTTTGAGCCAGGAATGAGATTCCAGACTCCTAAGACTAACCATATTGAGGCTTTCCAGGAGCTTCCAAACATTCTATTTGGTAACAAATAGTGAACTGTTTCAACTCTAACCTGGTTGTCATATGTTTTATTCATGGGCCATCATAGGAGCTGCCAAACAGATTATCATGTTTACATCAGGCCTCCTTAGAGAGAGAAATTCTTTAATAGTTGAACTAGCAGGGTCAGTCAGTACAGAGATGCCTGCGGGCAACCCAATAATAAATAAATAAATTAATAAGAGAAGAAGAAATGAAATCAAACATTGAGAGTTTAATGATGTCCTTCAGCAGTTACCAATCAATATGTTTTTATCTCTGGCTGAAAAGGTTATATTAAGGTTTCATCATTTTAGCAGCATCCTTGTTGTATTTATTTTCAGCAGGAGTGAGGAAATACAGAGGGGCAGGGAAAAGTGCAGAGTCCACAGAAACCACTTCATTGGAGTTGACAAACCTTTACAAATGTCTGTTTATGGTACTGCATCTTTTGAGCAATTTGGTCGCTTTCAGTAATCTATGAGCCACATGGAGTTGCTCTATTGTTTCTGTTGGAAATAAATGCACTTAAACAGATGTTGTGACATGCAGTAGCATTTCCTTTCCTTGAGAGTCTATTTAAAAATTGATTTAAATGGACGCATGACATTTTGCCAGGGTAGGATCTTTACTAGATTGTGCTTGCTTATTTATTTGTTTGATTTTTTAGGACGGATTTTCTACAACCTTGCCTTAGTCCAGCTATTCGGCTTTAGGGAAGAAACTTTATTTTCTGATTGAAAGGAGACACATGACTTAACAGTCGAGATCATTCACAAGAACACTTTTCTTTCAGATCAGCAATTATGATGCAGCATGTGGAGAATTACATGGAACCACCCAGAGTATCAGAGAGAATCCTAGAGGTTATTGACATAAATCTCATTCTCTGAAGATTCATAAAGGTATTTGTTATAGTCATAGTATCCTAGAAACGGAAGGTACCTTGAACATCTCCATGTAGAGGATAACCTGCATTGTTGTTAATATTGGAGGCTTCTAGATACAGTCTCTCTCTCAGAGATTTATGAATTATAACATCTAGAGGTTCTCATATAGAGGTAATATAACATTTACCTGACATGCTTCTCAACAGCAATATTAACCTCCATTTCCCAGACATAGAGTCACGGAGGAAGGAGACCCAATGTCAACTCTGACTATTCATTCCAGTGACAACATATAATTGTATGATAAATGACATTTAAAATTGGAGTTGGGACTAGTAATATCTTCATGAGGATTTATTGCCTATATTGTGCTTAATAAAGAAATGAAATGGATCTAAGTTTAGATATTAGTTTATTTAAAGAGAATGGTCAAAAAAGAACAGATGTTTAATTATCTACATAGAAACCACATCAGATATCAATTTTTAAAGGAAAATGCAACTGATATCAGGATACTTCCTCTGTGATTGCCAGGTACTTAGATGCTCTTTGCATGATGTATATTTGCATGTTCTCTACCTGCAATGGTCTTCATAAACATGCTTACTTGGCAGATTCTACTAATTCTAAAAGAATCCGTTTGTCCATCTATCTTTGAAGATTTATTTGAAAATGCCACGCAGAGTTCATTATGAGTCACATTCTTCTCTCTACCATCACTGTACCTTGATCAGCACTTTCTTATTGTCTGACCCACATAGTATTTATTTTAATTATTTCCTTATATTTCTCCTTTCTCTGACTACGAGATCCATGTGGGGAGAGACAATGTCAGATTCATTGTTTATTGTAGCTTAGCATCAAGTTCAGTACCTGGCTCAGCATAGTAACTCAATAAATATATATGAAATAAATGAATATGACCAACACACACACACATTAAGTCAGTTTCAGTCTAAAATTCTACCCAGATATATATAATATCCAAATAAGATTAATTTAAGCAAAGACACTGTATTTTTGGATACCCTAGGACTATAGAGGGACAGAAAGAAGAAAATAATATTGCAATGCTATATCATTTGTAGACTAAAATAAAAGCAGTTTCTTAAATTGTCTCAATTATCTTTGCCCTCAGATAGCTTTTCATATTTTGGGAACTTCTATGTGTGTTCTTTCTGAATCATTCTCTGGTAAGCAAGGCAATCATAGAAATTTCTTGAATCTGTGCTTGGGTAGGGAAACTCTTGAGAACTGAAAGAATTTGATTCACAAAAAGGTTTAGCACCATTCATGGAATGCATATTCTAATCACTGCATGCTGTTTTTTTAAGGAAATGCCACTGATGGTTTCAGAAGGAAGCACATCAACACTATTATAGTGAAACTAAAGTAGAATTATGGGTTTCTGTCCTTGGGCTTTTAAAAATTGCTTTTCTGAGGAGGTGTACACAAGCACGCAGATCTTAACATCCCCTTGAATTATGAGAATGTGGAAAAATATTCGTATTACAAATCTAGGATGTTGTTTACCTTACTATATTCCAGATGTCTGAGATGCATGTAAAATATAGAAAATACTCATCTTTTCATGTTTATTTCATCAATATTTCTTTGAGAATTAGTTATAAGACTTTGTGTCGGACACTGAAGATGCAAAGATTTTCTGGATCTGGATAATTTAGAAACAAAAATTTTAAAAGAAATGATATGTAAAAAGTAAAAAACATAAACAAAAAAGTAATTGACAGCGGAGATGACCTGTAATACCAGAGGGCAGCAGGACATACAGTTTACCAACAATCTTTCTAGCTTTGTAAACATGATAAGCCTAAAGCAAAAATGGACATCCTTCCTTTCCCCTCAAAAATATAAACTGTGCTAAACAGCCTTTATCCACCATATCTGTTTACCATACTTGAAAAAAGACTACAAATCAGATACAAGAAGTACTATGAGGACAAGGAGCCAATTCTTGAAGGCCACATTCTCTTCCATTACCATTCTTCTAAAAATGGCTTTAATGATTAGCATGGCCAGCAAATGCCTGGACGCTGCAAATGGGAGATTTAATGGCAAGACCAAATGCTCACAATGGTCACCACCTGCTCATTCCCTCTTGTAATCAATCAGGCCTAACCTCACAAAATCACCAAATTGCGATGATTTGTTAAGAAGAACTGGACCAGCACACTCTCACCAAATGACAAGGAAGTAATTTTGCCACTGGAGGGGGCAGGGAAAACTTCCTCTTTGCACTCTGAAGGATCGCTGAAAATCAGCTAACCTCAGGCAGATAATAGGAGAAAAGGCATCCAAAATTTATTAAAACTAGCACAAGCATTCCAGAGAGTCATACAAAATATTAAATCAAAGAAAGGCCAACTGATAGAAGCTTAAATATTCTATTCACAGGGGAGAGATGTATGGATCCGGGAGGTGTAAGGTGAGGGATGGTGCTGCCTAAGAACAAAGTTTATCTTATGTAGACAAAGTCTCCCAGGTCCTCCTGGTGCTGCCCTCAGAAGAACAGAAGGAAAGACTATTTGGATGTGGTGAAGACTCCTAGTCTCCTCTCTGCTTGTTAGTTGATCTTTCCTGGTTATTTGATGAGATCCCCAGACAGAGGGTTTAAGAAAATTACATTTCTCTTGGAAAGAAGCTTTCTTGGTCAGATAAGGAAATTCCAGAGAGTCCCTTCCTGTGCTGCTTACAGTGGTGGGGGGGGGGGCGG
>NW_016107318.1:819534-873790 GCF_001604975.1 Cebus imitator
GGGAGTGGTCAGGGAACAAGATAAGGTTTAGATACCTTGATTCTAGGGCAGTTTGTAAGGCCTCTCAGTATGTCAAAGTGGCAGTCTCTGGGGCATGGCTTTCTGAACCTCAACACCACCATTACTTAAAAGACGTTTAAGCTGTGCCAAAGGTGGGAATGGTTAATGGGCACACACACACACACAATAGTTAAAAAGAATGAATGAGGCTGGGCATGGTGGCTCACGCCTGCAATCCCAGTACTTTGGGAGGTCGAGGTGAGTGGATCACCTGAGGCTAGGAGTTTGAGACCAGCCTGGCCAACATGGTGAAACCCTTTCTCTGCTAAAAATACAAAAATTAGCTGGGTGTGGTGGCATGAGCCTGTAATCCCAGTTACTAGGGAGGCTGACGCAGGAGAATTGCTTGAACCCAGGAGGCAGAGGTTGCAGTAAGCTGAGATGGTACCACTGCACTCCAGCCTGGGTGACAGAGTGAGGCTGTCTCAAAAAAATAAATAAATAAAAGAATGAATGAGACGTACTATTTGATAGCACAGTAGGATGACTATCAGTAATAAATTATACATTTTAAATAACTTAAAGAGTATAATTGGATTGTTTGTAACTCAACATGCTTGAGGGGATGGACACCCCATTCTCCATTATGTGCTGTTTCATACGGCATGCTTACATCAAAACATTTCAGGTACCCCATAAATACATACACCTACTATATGCCCACGAAATTATAGGTTAAAAAAAGAAAAAGAAAAAAACATTTAAGCTGGCTTTATTCCTGGGCACTTTTCTCTCCTGTCCTCTATAATAATTAAGTAATACTTCTCTGGTAGGTATTCAAAATGGTATACAGACTGTAAGAAGAGATGCAGTGGGGATGGGGGTGGGGAGTTAGGGACGCACCATCCTGTTATTTTCAATACATTCACCCAGAATATGGTGAATACCTAGGGTGACCCTATCATTTATTGTCAAAACTTGGTGCTTTTCAAGTGAAAGGAAGTGCTATCATTAGTTAGACTAGACAGCTTGTGTAAACTGGAACCATCCATGGCAAACTGAGATGTATAATCAGCGTATGAATAATTAACCATATCTAGACAGTTTTAAATAAGTTAACACAGATGACTGAAGTTAGTTGTATATACACTGTGTAAGGTCAATTTTTTTAAAAAGTTTTGACAACATAGTTGATTACCTAGCCTTTGAAATTATGTGGTTGACTCAAAACAAGTTGTTCCACTGTATCTTCTATAGTTTAAATGACATATTTAGATACTTTTTCCAAGGAATAGCTAAGAATTCTTCAACTTTATTTTTCTATAAGCTTTTATAATCTAAAGCTGTTGCAATAATACAGTGTCCTGAGCCACCAAAAACGTGTAATGATTAAAATGCAAGATGCTTAAGGTTTGAATCAAGGAATCTAGAATATTGCTTTGGCTACAATGTTACTAACAAATTGGACTTAACTTCACTCTGCCTTCATTTTCTCATTGCTACAAAGGTGATAGTATCACTTGTTAATTTCCTAGATGCAACATAAAGGTAAATAAAAGAATGCTATGGAAATATTTTGAACACCTAAAATATCTAAATTTAAATATTTTCTTTCCTAAATCTTTATAGCCATAAAGAAGGTAAAAGAGGAAGTATAAAGAGTCTTAACATAGAATTAAACATACTATTAATAGTTAAAATGATGCAAAGAAAAATCTGTAAATAAAAGGAAAGGAAAGCCTTTGTGACTGGGCAACTTTCAGCTCTTCATGATTTGCTAACAATTTCAGAAATCCTTCCCAAAGACCCTTCACCCTGAACTCTCCTCTAGCACTTAAATGTTTTCTGTATTCCCCATTAGACTATATGCCTTGCAAGACCCAATTACGTTTTATCTGTCATTAAATTGCACAGTGTGTGACCTAAAGTAGATACTCAAAACATATTTTTGATCAAATTCATTAATTGCTGATTACAAATTTAGAGAAATAGAATAAGACATCTCTATTTGAATATTAACATTCTCTAATTTGGTCTTTGCCAGATTCTGTTTCCTTTTAATTTTTTTTTTGTTTGATCTTTTTCAAAGGCCCCCTTTGAAAAAGGAAAACCACTAAAACCAAGAAAAGGAAGCTTTTAAGAACTACCAAAAGTTCTATAAATTTTCACCATAGGATGCTTTTCTACTGTGTCACAGGGAGAACTGGCTTGGAGATTGAATGCAGATGTGGCTCTGTGCAAATCATTTATTTACTTTTGGAGGTGTTAGTTCGGTTGGTGAGAGGACAGCACTTATAAGGGTAAGGTTGCAGGTTTTATTAGCTTTATACAGAGAAAAACTGCCTCAGAGTCACAGATTGTACCTCCAACCTCAGTGAGTTGTCTTGGGTCACAAAGAGAGTGCAGATTACTCAGTACAACCTATTAACAGTTTGGAAAACAAGCAACTGATGGCAGATCTAATATACAAAAGACAGCACATTATTACTTTTTAGAGTGCTAAAACAAATTGAACCCATCAAACCACTGTAAACTTAAGAAGTATACTTTTGTCATCTGTCCCCTTAGACCTTCGGACCTATATTCCACAGCTTTAAATGGGCATATTTAGAAAAAGAAAGTGTAAAGCCTAATTCTTAGAATACACCCAGTTCATTACTGGAATCTCTGCTCAAAGGGGGAAAAAATGGCCATATGGTATTGATAATAGATTGTCACAAGGGCAAAAATCAATATGAAAATCATTAGTAGTGATCATATTTGGCATTTGGGGGGGTGATACATTCAGGAAATATTTGTGTATTGAAATAATGGTTTTCTTTGCAAAATGTGCTTTTGCACACACCACAACGTTTCATTATCTATGAAGTGCTGTTTTCTCAATAAATATTGAATCATAGCTCACTACTTAATGCCAAAAAATAAAATAATTTAGAAATATTTTTGTAATACATTCTACTCTGTTAAATTCAGTTACAGGGCATATGATGAGAATGTGGTAGACCAGTTGGATGTATTGAAAGAAAATGTGATGAAGAAGGTAATGGTGACATGTTAACAGCCATCTATGAGTCATTAGGCAATCATGAAATGATACTTATTAAGTGTCTTTGCACAATATGACTATGTTCTATTTTTATCAATGTTACACATACTGTGGTCAATCCATTTTTTAAATGAATGTGTTCTCTGGGAAAGCTGATAGAAGCAACCAATTATTTTGACTGGGTTTTCAGAAAGAACAGGAGGGGAAACTCAGACAGGAAAGAAGCCTTATACTATACTAAACTTTCTTTTTTTTTCTTTTTTTTTTTTTTGAGAGGGAGTTTTGCTCTTGTTGCCCAGGCTGGAGCGCAATGGTGCTATCTTGGCTCACCACAATCTCCACCTTCTGGGTTCAAGCAATTCTCTTGTCTCAGTCTCCTGAGTAGCTGGGATTATAGGCATGCGCCACCATGCCCGGCTAATTTTGTATTTTTATTAGAGACGGGGTTTCTCCATGTTGGTCAGTCTGGTCTCAAACTCCCAACCTCAGGTGATCCTCACACCTCAGCCTCTCAAAGCGCTGGGATTACAAGTGGGAGCCACCACACCTGGCCTAAACTGTCTTACAGAGTAGTTCCCCTCTGGGTTTATCCTTTCATTCCCATTGGCATGCTCTTTGGGGGACAGGTGCAACAAATATCCATTACTGCTTTCTCAAAAATAGAGCCGGACATGGTGGCTCATGCCTGTAATCCCAGTGCTATGGAAGGCCAAGGCAGGCAGATCACTTGAGGTCAGGAGTTCAAGACCAGCTTGGCCAATGTGGTAAAAGCCTGTCTCTACCAAAAATACAAAAAATCAGCTGGGCATGATGGTGAGTGCCTGTAATCTCAGTTACTTGGGAGGCTGAGACAGGAGAATCACTTGAACCCAGGAGGCGGAGGTTGCAGTGAGCCGAGATTGCAACAGTAGAGCTAGTTGCAAGTTAACCGTAAGAATTAAAAACAGACAATATAACTCAGAAAGTCAAATAACGCATGTTCTCACTTATAAGTGGGAGTTACATAATGTGCACACGTGGACACAGAATGGAATAATAGACATTGGAGACTCAGAAGTGTGGGAAGGTTGGGGGGGGATGAGGGCTAAGAAATTAACTCATAAGAAATTATAATGTACACTATTTGGGTGATAAGTATACTTAAAGCCCAGATTTCATCACTGTATAATATATATATATATGTAAGAGAAGTACACTTATTCCCCCTAAGTCTATAAAAATAAAACCATTTTTTTAAAAAAGAAGACAATGTTCATGTATACAAATAAACAATAAAACATGACTAAATACCAATGAATGGACTACATAATATATGGTAAAACTATATGGCAGTGAACCAATTACCAATATTCCTCCAGGTGCACATAAGCCTTTTGACTTGCCATCCTTCTTATTTTTATGCATTATAAGTAATTTACTTGTCCTTATAACAGTAAAATAAGAATAGGTTCTATAATTAAAAATAATAATAATTGTAATAGGATTACAAAAGATGTAATAGTTATAATAGGCTTTGTGTCATTTAAAAAAATAATTTTAGCCAGGCACAGTGGCTCACACCTGTAATCCCAGCACTTGGGAGGCCGAGGTGGGTGGATCACCTGAGGTCAAGAGTTTGAGACCAGCCTGGCCAACATAGTGAAACCTCATCTCTACTAAAAATACAAACAAAATTAGCTGGGCGTGGTGGTGTGTGCCTGTAGTCCTAGCTACTCGGGGAGGCTGAGGCAGGAGAATCACTTGAACCCAGGAGGCAAAGATTGCAGTGAGCCAAGATTGCGCCACTGCACTCCAGCCTGGGTGACAGAGGGAGACTCCATTTCAAAATAAATAAATAAATAAATAAATAAATAAATAATTTGATTTTTGATGTAGTTTCTGGTTATACTCACAAAACAGCTTTGTCCACTTGCCAAAGAAAGGTACACAAATAGAAAAATGACATCAGGGTTTCTTAAGAATGCCTGGAGCATGTTAATGGGGTGTTTTTTGTGGTAATGCTTCCAAACACTACACATACATGCACACACACACCTCTCTCATAATTGACTCTGTTTCTCCTGGCAGCAGAAGTGAGAGTTGTGGGCCTAGGGGTTTAGTGGGAAGGGAGCAGAAGTGCTACTTCTCTTAGGATTTTTAACCATGAGGGAATTCCTTCATCAATACATGCTGTGTGTCTTAGTTCGTTTGGGCTGCTGTAACAAAATATCTTAGACTGGGTAATTTATAAACAACAGAAATTCATTTCTCACAGTTCTGGAGGCTGTGAAATCCAAGATCGAGTTGCCATCAGATTTGGTGTCTGGTGAGGGCTCACTTTCTGCTTTATACGTGGCATTATCTATGTGTCCTCACAAGGCCAGAGAGGCAAACAAACGAACTCCCTCAGGCCTCTTTTATAAGGGCGCTGATCTCATTCATGAGGTCTCCCCTTTTATGACTTAATTGACCCCACAAAGCTCCACTTGGTAATATGATCACATTAGTGATGAGGTTTCACTGTATGAGTTCTGGAAGGACACAAACATTTAGGCCATAGGACCATGCTATGAAATCAAACTTGTTCTATTACTGGCTCATATTGAAGCTTTGAATTGTCATATTTCCCTGATATAAATTGCATGGTTTTCTGAATTTTTTTTTGAGATAGGGTCTCACTCTATCACTCAGGCTGGAGTGCGGTGGCACAATCATGGCTCATGGTAGCCTAGACCTCCCAGTTTCAGGTGATCCTCCCACCTCAGCCTCCTGAGTAGCTGGGACCACAGGTGCATGCCACCACACCCAGCTAATTTTTGTATTTTTTGTAGAGACAGGGTTTTGCCTTGTTGCCTGGGCTGTTCTCGAACTCCTGGGCTCAAGCAATCCACCCATCTTAGCCTCCCAAAGTGCTCGTATTATTGGCATAAGCCACGATGCCTGGCCCTGAATATTTAAAAAACCATGTAAGCTAAGTGGCAGAATATGTCAGGATGCTCCTTTTTAGTACCTGTTGCTGAAGAAGATTCACAGGTGACGATACCTAGAGTTTTGGGAAAATGTGGTGGATAGTGAAGTGAAAATGATATTAGCCAACTTTGACTTAAAGCCAGACATCTGGCACCTGGTGTCCAATCCTAGCGACAGTGTTTAGGGGCGTGACCGTGACCTTTGTAAGGGTGAGATTCAGGAAGATTAAATAACTTACCAGATCACAGAGCAAGTTTGTGGTGGGCAAAAATTTGAATCTTGGTCTATTCATACTTCAGAATCTGAGCCAATCACATCTAGGTTTGAATTCTACTTCTATCACTCACGACCTGTATGAACTTGGGCAGACTTCTTAACTTCAGTGAGGTGGGTCTCCATTTAACATCTTTTTTTTTTTTTTTGAGGCGGGGTTTCACTCTTGTTACCCAGGCTGGAGTGCAATGGCGCGATCTCGGCTCACTGCAACCTACCTCCGCCTCCTGGGTTCAGGCAATTCTGTTGCCTCAACCTCCTGAGTAGCTGGGATTACAGGCACACGCCACCATGCCCAGCTAATGTTTTGTATTTTTAGTAGAGACGGGGTTTCACCATGTTGACCAGGATTGTCTTGATCTCTTGACCTCGTGATTCACCCGCCTCGGCCTCCCAAAGTGCTGGGATCACAGGCTTGAGCCACCGCGCCCGGCCCCCATTTAACATCTTGGAAATGGAGGGGATGCCTATTCACAGGACTGTTGAGAGGTTAGATATTTGAGGCAGGGTTTGTTAAAGTGCTGAGCACATGAAGCCTGGAACAAGCAGCTACTCTGTGAAGTCTGTAAGGTAGTTATTGCAGGAGACATCCTCTCCATAAGACTCTCTCCTCCCACAAAGTGTTGGAGATCTAGTGGGAGACAGAAGACAATAACATATCATGGGAATATGTTTAAACATTTCCTCCAATATACAAAAGAGATAAAGGGTATACTCTGTTTGAAAGAATATGGGTACATATGAGAAGGACACAGATTCACTCACTCAGTCTTTCCCAAATGCCTCTGGCAGTCCTGAACTTTTGAACCCTGGGGCTTTGAAAACAGTCATTAGGCAAGAGGATCTCTGGGGGACTTTCAAATATATTGTCCTCCTGGTTTTGTAACCCGAGTCGCTGCTGGTTCTTGCCTCCCTAAGCCCGAAGAATGGGAAAACGCGGCCTCGCCTTGCCATGAGTGCTACAGCTCAGATAGAACTCATGGACCCAAAGAGTCTGCGGTAGCGCAGTTTATCAGGCAGAGCGAAAGGACAGCTTCCACACCGTGGAAGGGGACCCAGGGGAGGTGCGTCCCAGGCTGGGGCGGCTGGGGCTTTTACCCCTGAGTTATTCCCTCCCCATGCCTCTTCTTGTCCAATGGGAGGGGTTCTTTCAAACTTCCTCTGGATTAATTGATCTTTGAATCCTTTACCGGATTGGCTACTGTTTTACAACCCTGAGTCACGGAGCCCCCACCTCCAAGAGCCACAGGCGGGAAAATCAGACACAAAGCCCCTACACAGCGTGGCAGAGGTGGGAAGTGGAAACAAAGGCCCCTAGCAGGCCAGAGTCGGGAAAGCCGGAGAAGCCCTGCGCTCCAAAGCCCACAGCCAACCCCGGGAAGTCCCTCTAACACAGTCCCTCAGCTTCTCCTGCAGATGCACAAATATCTGTGATAAAAGCACACACACACCTAAGAGCCATACAATATATGTCTATTTGGGCAGAGGGAGATCACAGCTGCTTGTTTGATGGAAGAGCGAAGAAGATAAAGGATGGTATCACAAAGAAGACAGCCTCTCATAGGAATGGGTAGAATTTCAAGAGGCTGAGATCACCATTGAGGAGGAAGGAGAGAAATGAAATGCATGTTAAGTGGAAATGTTTCAGGAAAGGTAAAATATGTAAAAGCAAAAAAGAAAATACATGAGTCTGAAATACCTTGGAGAACTGTCAGTAACTTGACTTAACTGGAACTTTGAGGACACGTGTATTAAGTAGGAGAGATAGGCTGGGCACGTGGCTCACGCCTGTAATCCCAGCACTTTGGTCTGATCACCTGAGGTCAGGAGTTTGAGACCAGCCTCATCAATATGGAGAAACCCGGTCTCTACTAAAAATACAAAAGAAATTAGCCAGTCATGGTAGTACATGCCTGTAATCCCAGCTAATCAGGAGGCTGAGGCAGGAGAATCGCTTGAACCCAGGAGGCAGTGGTTGCAGTTAGCAGAGATAACGGAGGTAGCGGAAAGAGAGAAAGAAGGAAAGAGAAAGAAAGAAGGAGAGATAGAACTGGAGGCTGTAAAAGACTGTTTTTAGAATGTGGGCTTTGAAGTCTGACATATGTGGGTTTGAATTCCTATTCCCACACTCACTAGTTGTGTAAACAGGGGGCAATTGTGGGTTTGAATTCCTATTCCCACACTCACTAGTAGAAAGAAAGAAAGAAGAAAGAAGGAAACAAAGAAAAGAAAGAAAAAGAAAGAAGAGAAAAAAGAAAGAAAGAAAGAGAGAAAGAGAAAGAAAGGAAAGAAGGAAGGAAGGAAGGAAAGAAGGAAAGAGAAATAAAGAAGAGAGATGGAACTGGAAATTGGAGGCTGTAAAAGACTGTTTTTAGAATGTGGGCTTTGGAGTCTGACATATGTGGGTTTGAATTCCTATTCCCACACTTGCTAGTTGTGTAAATAGGGGAATTGACTTAATCTTTATGAATCTAAGTGTCTTTTTCTGGAAAATGGGGGTGTTTAATAGTAATATTTAAAATACAGAATGAGCAGAGCAACATTTATTGAGCAATTTTGCAGGTGAAGAAACTGAGGCAAGAGAGATGAACAGACAGACCTGTCCGGCAAGTCACCTGTCATAGCATTGGTAAGACAGAGATTGAAATCCAGGCATTCTGGTTTCAGAACTCCATTATAATGAAATCCAGCCATCTACTTCATAGGCTTAACTACGGTGAGAGTTAAAGAAGATAACACCTGCAATATGTCTAGCCTAGCATTGGGTACAGAGTAAGGACTCAACTAAATAAACATTAGCATCAATAAGAAACAGGACAGCGAGGCAGGGGAAGAGTTTGAAGCTAAAGCCTGAAGGCTCTTCAATACTTAGTAGTTATTCTGACATTTTTTAATTGGCAGCTCACAATTCTATACAGGATTGCAACAAGCTTGTGGTGTGATAAGAAGCATCATTTAGAAAGATTCATGTTTTAGGATATAAGGGCTAAAAAAGGGAGAGAATGAATGGAGACCAATTAGACCTTCACTGTAACAGTCATTAAATGGGCTTGAATAAGGGAGGTGGCAATGGAAAGGCTGAAGCATAGATGTAAAAGCTTTTGTAAAGACTGACATGGAAGGTGGAACAAACAAAAGATGACTCAAGGTTTCGAGGCTGGGTGACTGAGAGAACACTGCTGATGTCATTAATGGAAACAAAGACATCAAGAAAGAAGCTGAGGCCGGCCACGGTGGCTCACACTTGTAATTTCAACATGTTGGGAGGCTGAGGTGGGCAGATCACCTGAGGTCAGAAGTTTGAGACCAGCCTGACCAACATGGTGAAACCCCATCTCTACTAAAAATACAAAAAGTAGCCGGGTATGGTGGCATGTGCCTGTAGTCCCAGCTACTTGGGAGGTTGAGGCAGGAGAATCACTTGAACCCGGGAGGCGGAGGCTGCAGTAAGCCACAATCACACCACTTTAGCCACCTGGGTGATGGAGTGAGACATTCCACCACCTCAAAGGAAAAAAAAAAAAAAGGAGAAGAAGTAAAAAGAAAAACAGAAAGAAGCTGAACTTTGAGGGGGAAAATTGAGGATTGCAATTTTTTTACAGGTAGAGTTTGAGATGACGACAAGTCATTTAGGTGGAGATATTCAGCAGGCAATAATCTTTTCAGCATCTGAGCTCTACATAACAAATACATGTTTAGCAACAGTATGTAAACTTCTTTCTCAGAACCTCCTTATTGATTAAATATTTCAAGCATGCACACACATATTTACAAATTGTTTGCACATGCTTCTGTACATTAAAAAAAGATACACATAGAAGAATGAATACAAATAGAAATTCTATTTTTTTCCCTTTGTCTTTGAGTACCCCCTGGTAGGTATGTACCCCATTGTGGATATTGCTGCTATATCTTAGGTCCGTTTCCAGTGTTGGGAAGCAGCCTAAACACATTCCACTGAAGAAATGATCTACTGCTTCTCCCATGAATGAAATTCTCCCCTTTTAGGATCTCTTGACAGTGTGTACAGGAGACTAAGGACTGAAGATGTCATTGTCCTACAAAACTCACTTGTATGCACAAAGGTCTCAATGTAAGAATGTTCAATATAACATTGTCTATAAAGGGGAAAAAACCCTAAAGATTTATCAGAAAGGGAAAGATACAGAAATGATGGTACGTCGTTCTATGGAATACAAAATTAAGATAAACTTATATGTACTGAGTAATGGAGGAGGAATCTCCAAGATACATTAAGTAAAAAAAAAAAGTTGCAAGAGAGACAATATCTTGATGAAAACCGCCCTACGTCTTATGAAGTATTTTGAATATATATGTATATACATATACTTGACATTGTATCTAAATAAGCCTCTAGATTAACTACCAATTTATAGGAGTTACAGAGACCAGAGGGATATGTTAGATAACACCAAGGAAATGCAATTAATAACATGTAGACTGTGGGATCTGTTGAGAACAAATGATCAAATGATTTGCTTTAATTAACAGATTACAATGATAAAAAAAATGAGAAAGAGCTGGAAGGGGAATATGATTTAAAGAGGCTTAAAACAATCAAAACTGGCAAAACTAAACCATATTATTCAAGGATGTCTATTAAGTAATATATCACCTCCACACTCTGGGGAGAGGGAGAGGGCTTTGATTAGGAGAGGGCGTCCAGAAGTTTGTAGGTTGCCCTGTGATGTCAATAGCATACTATCGTAAATTCATTAAGTTGCATACTTGTGTCATATAGTTTCCGAATTTGTGCTACATTAACAATAAAAAGTTGATATTTTTAAAAAGAAAAGAAAGTTGTTACTATAACCTTATTTGAGAAACCAAATAAAAACACTGACATTATATGGTTTGTATATTTTTAAACTATCCAAAAAATAAAAGATCTGGAAGCATCAACAAATATCTAATCACATTTGTCACATATGAAATGAAGGCCAAATGGGTTATTATTTCTATCCAATATCCTTCTGTATTGTTTATTCTTTTTACATTAATTGTTCATGTGTTACTTATATAATTAAATATAACATTAAAAGTGAAAAAATAGAAACAAACATATAGGGTGATTTGGTGAAATGAAAATTCTAGGTCTATGTTAAAGTAAAAATCCCACTTACTAACAAAGCTGAAAATGGACATTTATAAGGATATTGTGTTCAGAGATAGAGAATTAAATGTTTTCAGTTGGGAAACCATAGAAATGTAGTTTATTTGGAGAACAATGGAAACAAGTTAGCTTTTAAGTTAGTTTTCTCTGAAATTACTAAACATTCTTGCTGGTTTTTTTTTTTTTTTATTGGCTTCTCAAATAGCAAAGATCATTTTTAATATTTGATATATTTGATTCTTGGGTCTAGGTTCTAAGGTAGTAAAACAAAATGGGCATTAACCATGTAGAGAAAAGTTATTAACTATTGATATGAAAATCTCAGCTGGGCCAGGGTGTGGTGCCTCATGCCTGTAATCCCAACATTTTGGGAGGCCAAGGTGGGAGGTTCACTTGAGGCCAGGACACAGTGAGACCCCTGTCTCTAATAAAATAAAATAATAAAATAAATAAATAAAAATAAATAAAAAAAATATCTGGGTGCAGTAACATGTGCCTGTATTCCTAGCTATGCAGAAGGATTGCTTGAAGCCAGGAGTTGGAGGTTCCAATGAACTATGATTGCACCACGTGCATGTCGGCCTAAGTGATGGAGCAAGACCCTGTCTCTAAAAACAAACAAACAAACAAACTCTCTGGCTGTCAAGAGCATTCCGTTATTCTAACTTATACCAAAATATAATGAACTGATGCTAAAGTATAATAAACCTCCTCTAGGTCTAAAGGATGATTGAGTTCAAGAGTGGTGAAACCCTACAATTACTCAGAAAAGTAGTATTGTTTTGGCATTCTTTGTTCTCCACATTTGGTACAGGTCATTTTTTCAAGAATAACATTTTAATTTGGTTGCTTTGTGTTCGTTCGCAGAAAATTTTGCTTACTGAAAGATCATTATAAACAAGAGCCATTGTTTTATTATGCTTATCAACCAGTGTAGTATTTGATATGTGAGTAAGAATTTCTTGGTTTGCTAGCAAGACTCTGTCCCAATCTACTTTTACAAACTCTTTTCAACATATTCTTGGTTTGATATTTAAGTGCCATTAGAGATGATAGGAATCATACATTTTGATTTTTTTCCCTAATTCTTGTAACTAGTAGAAACTGTAAAATGAAGTGAAGAAAGAAAAAACCCACTGTGCATCTTTCCTTTTCTACGACCAACAATTTCCAAGCTATTTTGCAAATATAGGACAGCTGCTTTATTGAGCTAAAAAAACGCTACAAAATGTAATGATAGCACTTTGGACTCTATTCTGATCTCCCTTAAACTCCACACAGCTTGGATTTTTCTGTAATTTTAATGAAAATGTGGCATGGCGCATCTCTCTCATTTAAATTATGCACTGTCAGTATTTTCCTTCTTTGCAACTGAAGCACTTCTTGGGAAACATGCCAGGTACAAGACGGGAGGGGGAAAACTGAAAATAGAAAATGGAGATAGGGGCGGGGAAAGAAACTGGACTAAACAAATGTCCTCCCCACAACACCAACGTTAAAAGGCCTTGTAAACATCTGAGAGATGGAGTGGAAAAGTTCAGGTAGGATTGAGGTAGCACGAGCAAGCCTAAACGGTGCTAAATAGGCCTTTAAGTAAAACATCTTAAAAATTTTGTTGACCTCTTAAAATCTAACACAAGATTTCATTCATTTTAACATGATGTCTGAATACATCTTGTTAATACTTAGCTCCGTAGGCCTCAATCACCACATGTAAAACTCATACCAGTGACAAATTTTCAATTAACAAAGCCTTCTTCCTTCACCTTCCATGCTCCTTCTCTGTTTCCCAAGCAAAAGTCAATCATTCATTAATTTAGCAAGAATTTGTTGAGAGCCTGAGTGAAGAACAAGACAGAAACGGTCTCAGTTTACTGTCATCTTTTGTAGAATTCACATATACACAGAAATAAAATTCCCTTCAGGGGAGGTGATTTTTTTTTTTTTTTTAAAGAATAGGAGCCATACTTTTACACCAAGAAATAGCCCCACAAACTTTGGTACAATTATATAAATTGATTTTACATTTAATTCTCACCTTAGCCCAGCATGATACTACTGTTATCTCCATTTCACCGATAAGGAAGGAGTATTAGAAAGATTGACAGTTAGTGATCATCTTTCCTTAGTGGCATAGCTATAACTCAAATGTGACCCTTTTGACTGGAGTCACTGCTTTTCCATCAGATGCAATGGTTGAGAATGTGGCTTGACCCACAGCTGTGCTCCTCATCATGACCTAGGGCAAGTTACTTAAACCCCCTGCCCAAGCCTGTTTTCTCTAAAATGGGAATCCTGATAAAGCTCCCTCATGGGGTTGTGGGAACGAAGGAGTAAATAATATTTGTGTTTAGCACAAAGTCCAGACCCAGAAAGGGTTAACTGTTAGCTTTCTTACAGCACTCTTTATAAACAAGAAGAAAATCCAATTGAGGTGGAGTAAAAGAAACAAGATATTCCAGGCGCTTGGAAATGCTGGTGGAAATCAACCATTTAGTGAACCCTAGTCAAGACTAGTGTTGGGAGCAGGGAATGCCCAAGAAGCCTGGGGCCTCAGCTCAAAAACCACTCGTCCACGTATTCAAAGATTTCCTGGGCTGGGTGAAGTGGCTCATACCTGTAATCCCAGCACTTTGGGAGGCTGAGGTGGGTGGATCACAAGGTCAGGAGTTCTGGACCAGCTTGGCCAACATGGTGAAACCCTGTCTCTACTAAAAATACAAAAATTAGCCAGGCGTGGTGGTGGGTGCCTGTAATCCCAGCTACTTGGGAGGCTGAGGCAGGAGAATTGCTTGAACCCAGGAGGCAGAGGTTGCAGTGAGACCATGCCACTGCTCTCCAGCCTGGGCAACAGAGCAAGACTCCCTCCCAGAAAAAAAAAAAAAAATTCTTTGGGATAAGATAACAGACCTTTTAAAATGTAAGACCTTGAGATAGGAAAAACAAGTTGATAGAGGTTCTCAGTGACTTCACCCTGTTGTAAATTCTTTAAATCAGATAATCTCACTTGAGATCTCCTGCAGCGAAGGCAGCAAGAACAGGTTTCTGGTACACTTTGGGGTAGGGTAGGTCTAGAAGAGGTTGAATTGAGTGAAAGGTGGAATACCTTTGACTGAGATGGTGGAGACCTTAGGGCTGTAGGAACTTGGATGAGGAGAGGTAGGGTATTCCAAAAGAGGGAGGAAGTCTGGAAAATGTGGAAGAGTTCCAAAGTGAACTTCCATTCTTTGGTGATTTAGTTTGAGATTGTTAACTACCTGGTGTCAATAAAAATGATTTCCTGGCTTACCTTTGCCATCCCTGGCATGGTTTTAATGCCTGAGCTGGAATGCTTGGTTTGGGAAAACCCTGTGATACTACACAGCACTCTCTGGTTCCAAATGTACGAAGGATTGGGCAGGTAGACACTTGTCATATCCAGTAAGCTGAGTTAAAGTCTGTGAGAGTCCAGAGCTCATATTCCCCCAGAAACCTCCTCTCATTCATGTTTAAATTACACCTTTAAGTGTCTTTCCTGAATTATTTCAAGCTAGGAAGCCTCTTCCCCACTGTTGCCAGATGGGTTGGTTAGAATGAAACCTGAGGCTTTATAGAAATGACATTATGTAACACATATCTTAGGAGCTGGGCAAAGCTAATCCATCCTTCAAGCAGAATCAGAAATTTTATTCTCTTTGGAACCCTGAACTCTTCAACCCCCTCTCCCGTCTAGTGCAATCCATGCTCGTGGCATAACATTTTAACAGTAATTAACCATGGCATCTGGGCATGATCTTGTGCCCGATGTTCTGGGAGAAGAAAGATATGTCTTTTCCTTGTTTTGCTGCAGTAAACAGAGAGGATTTATAAAGCATTAGGCTCCAACATGTCAATGCACTCAGTGGTGAAGAGCTGCAGCTGAAATGGACGTGGGTAGCAGAAGGCATCACACTGGAGCAGAGACCTTTGAGCCTAGAGTTGTGAGTTTGAATCCCAGCTGTGTCCCCTGTCGGGACATCAATTTCCAATCTATAAAATGAGGGAGTCAGATTCATTGCCCTGTGGTTCTAATCCTCTGAGTTGGCATGATGCTGTCATTGCTGATAGAAAGGTGGTTCTTAGTTCAGCTCTAAATTAGCAGTCATAGCCTCTTGGTTCTAATCTCATTGCTGGCTCTAGGATATAAACCAGCATTTATTAGAAAATCCCTCTCTTTCAGCCTGTATTTAAAAGGAGAAATCCCGAAATACTTGTTTATCAACTGCTCCTATCATCTCCCACATTTGATTTTCTTTGCATTTTGCCACCTAGTGACCCACATCTAAATAGTTGGAGGCTGCCTGAAAAGAAAAAAGGCACAAAGTTAAGTCAGAGCTGAATTTATAGATCAACACCTGCAATTTTACCCCAAAGCAGGACTGTGCTTCTGGAAGGGCTAAGATTTATTGGTTTCAACACATAAAGATATAAAATGTGCTGTTATCACATCTCCCCAGAATGTGTACTGGCACCAGCCTGGGGAAACTGCATGGAATAGCAACTTCCTGTTTAGTTAGTTCTACCATCCATTTTGTAAGTCAAAAGTCTGGTACATCACCCACCAATAGATCTTGTCTTGTTGAGAGTCCACTTTAAATTATTATGCATTATGACTAATACAGTTTGAATGTCCCTTATCTGAAATGCTTGGGACCAGAAGTGTTTTAGATTATTGGGATACCTTGAGGATGGGAACGAAGTCTAAACATGAAATTCATTTATATTTCTTATACACATTATACACATAGCCTGAAGGTAATTTTACTTTTCCCTTGGGGGACACTGAATAAACTGTTGTGCCCCTGCATTCTGACTGTGACCTGGCACATGAGGTCAGGTGTGGAATTATCCACTTGTGGGGTATGTTGGGGCTCAAAAAGTTTCAGATTATGAAGCATTTCAGATTTCAAATTTTCAGATTAGTGATGCTCAACCTGTGTTGATTATTTTGGCTTAGATAACCTGCATATTTAAATAAGGCAAAATCTCAAGACATTCAAAATTCTGCTTTCAAACACAAGGTAAACTTTCCTTTTTGCATTTATTTGAGATACAATGATTAAGTACCTACCATGTGTGATATGCTGCCAAAGGGTGAGGGCAGATTATGTGCTGAAAAGAATCTAGATTTTAGGCTTGGAAAGATTTTGTTTGAATTTTTTTTTTTTTTTGCTAGTGCAAAATTTACATTGAGCATGAAACTCAATTTCTTTAAGCTGATACTTTCTCTTGGGAAAAATAACATTTATTCTCACAAGATTTTTGTGAATATAAATATGAGTATCAGGCACATAGGTGCTCAAAATGTTGTTTTATTTGTTGGTTTACTAAATAATTACAGCCTCTATTTAAGAGTTGATAAAGGTACATTTGCATAAGGCATAGCATTTTAATGTCTTATTGTCCTGCAAGATTCATGAAGGCATTTTAGCTTCATGTAAGTAATAAGAAAATTGAGGCCAAGAGAGGCTGGCATGGCATGGCCTATGTCAGACATATCTTCAGAATGAATCCTGGTCTCAAAGACCTTCCTCAGAGGCAACATATTTACTGATGAAAAAATAGGAAGACCTCTATCATTCCAAGTAAGAACCTACTGAATAGTTAATATGTCAAGCTTGGAGGAAGATATTTCTGACCCATAAATATATAACCATGCCTCAATATAGTTCCTGTTAATATGAATGAATTTTTTTGCAGAATTCTGTTATCTCATCTTCCCTCCACAGCCATACCACATTGTCTTTCAGAACAGAGTTTAGTGCATTTACTACTTGAAGAATCCTCTGATATTGAGATTATTTGAGAAGCGATCAACATAAAAAATGTTTTCTAACCAGAATGTCATGATATTCCACCCATGAAGTCATTCCTAGTGGATTGTGACCAGGGCCTTTATTTAATAGTGTGATATCTGGAGCTGAGACAACCTCCTAGTCCAAGAAATAATTTTTGTCTTATATGATCCTTCAAATTGCTGGTATACTCTTTTATTCTGCAATTAGAGATGAGGTTTGATATGTAAATATCTGTAGGAATAGTAATCAATTGACTTAAATTTGCATTAAGACAAGTGATACTAGATTCCCTCCTGAGCAAACACTTAGCTATGGGGAAGAGCACTGAAAACAAACTCCACAAAGGTCACCAGGCCATATGGGGGTTGGAAAGGTCAGTGCAATGAGTGAGAAGATCTAGCACATACAAGAATGAGTAAAAATATGAATAAGAATAACATTTTTACCCATTAGATTGACTTAAATTTTTCGATAACATCAAGTATTGGCTAGGGTGTGGAAATCTCTCCAGTTTTGCTGATGGGAAGAGTGAATTGGTACCATAACTTTGGAGAATGAATTGGTAGTATACTAAAATTAAATTTCATCTCAATATCTCATGAAAGGAACATCATACATTTGACCAAAGAGATACATGCTAGATGTGCAATGCATCAGTATTTATTAAAGGAGGGATATATGGAAAAGAAGAAACCTAAATGTCCAGCAAGTGAATAATGTACCTTATCACAAGATAAGACACATTCATATCATGGCACACTAGTTAGCAATTGTACAGAATAAGGACAATCAGTATACGCTGTCATGGAAAGATTGCTAATAATTATTGTGAAGTTTAAAAAAAGACTTCTCTCCTTTGACCCCTAGGATATATATGTTCATATATGGATGGATATGCATGGAAAAATTCTGGAAGGCACACTCAGAATGGATAATGATGATGGCCTCTACCTCTGGGATTGAAGGTAGTAATTGAGGAATAATTTAGAAAGGTAATGTTGGAATTTTTTAATTGTAATGTACTCATGCATTTAATTTTTTTTTTTTTTTTTGAGACAGGGTCTCACTCTGTCACCCAGGGTGGAATGCAGTGGTGTCATCATAACTCACTGTAACCTCCAACTCTTGGCCTCAACTGATCCTCCTGCCTCCACTTCCCAAGTAACTAGGACTACAGACACGCACCACCACACCTGGATAATTATTTTATTTTTTGTAGAGAAGATATCTTGTTATGTTGCCCAGGCTGGTCTTGAACTCCTGGCCTCAAGTAATGCTCCTGCCTTGGCCTCTCAAAATGCTGGGATTGTAGGTGTGAGCCACCATGCCCAGCCTGTACTCATGCATTTAAAAAGAGAGAAAATGCACGGTACACCTATTAGTACTTAATTGCTAAGACTTCTGAAAATCAAATATATTCCAAAAAAAAAAGTAAGTCACAACTAAATACCAATGAATGGACTATGTAATATATGGTAAAATGATATGGCAGCAAACATCAAGAATATATGAATGTGAGAGCTGCAATGGGTCTAAGTGGTTTTTGTTTTTAAATAGATTTTATTTTTTTAGAGCAGGTTTAGGTTCACAGTAAAATGGAATAGAAGGCACAGAGATTCCCATATACCCACCTATACTCCCACATGTGTAACTTCCCCATTGTTTACATCCTGCACTAGTGTGCTTGAGCCCAGGAGTTCAAGGCTGCAGTGAGCCATGATTTTACCACTGCACTCCAGCCTGAGCAACAGAGAAAGACCCTGTCTCAAAAACAAACAAATAAAAACAAATTCCACTTGCTCATTGCTGGTATATTGAGAAGCGATTGACTTTTGTGTATTAACTTTTACCCTACAACTCTGCTGTAATCACTTATTAGTCCCAGGAAGCGTGTGTGTGTGTGTGTGTGTGTGTGTGTGTGTGTGTTCCTTTGGATTTTCTGTATAGACTATCATGTCATCAATGAACAAAGAGAGCTTTATTTCTTCCTTCCCAATCTGTATACTTTTTATTTCCTTGTTGTGTCTTAGTGCATTTGCTATGACTTTCAGTATGATATTGAAAAGTAGTGATGATGGGATCTCCTTGCCTTATTCCTGATCTTGGTGAGAAAGGTTTGCGTTTCTTACCACTAAGTATGATGTTAGCTGAAGGATTTCTTTTTAGTAGATATTCTTTATCAAATTAAAAATTCCTCTCTCTACGTGGTTTACTGAGAATTTTTATAATGAATTGATGATGAATTTTATCAGATACTTTTTATGCATCTATTGATATGATCATGGGATTTTTCTTCTTAACCTGTTCATGTGATGGATTATATTAATTGATTTTTTAACATTGAATCAGTTTTGCATACCTGGAATAAATCCCACTTGGTTTGGTATGAATTCTCTTTATATATTTTGGATTTGGTGTGCCAATATTTTGAAGATTTTTGCATTTTGGTTAATCCAAGGGATTTATCTGTACTTTCTTTTTCTTGTAATATCTTTCCTTACATGTTACGTAAAACTCACCAGTGAACTCATCTGGCCTGGTGCTTTCTGTTTTGGAAGGTTATTAATTATTGATTCAATTTCCTTAATAGATATAGGACTATTCAAATTTCTATTTCTTTTTGTATGAGTTTTGGCAGGTTGTGTCTTTGGAGGAATTTGTCTGTTTTTTTTTCTTTTTTTGAGACAGAGTCTTGCTCTGTCACCCAGGCTGGAGTACAGTGGCATGATCTTAGCTTACTGCAATCTTTGCTTCCAGGGTTCAAGTGATTTTCATGCCTCATCCTGCCAAGCAGCTAGGATTACAGGCATGTGCCACCATGCCTGGCTAATTTTTTGTATTTTTAGTAGAGATGGGTTTCAGCATGTTGGCCAGGCTGCATAGTATTCTTTTATCATCCTTTTAATGTCCATGGGATTTGTAGCGGCATACTTTTTAAATTTCTGATATTTGTGTCCTCTCTCTTTATTTCACTAGTTAGTCCAATTAGCTTATCAATTTCATTGGTGTTTTTAGAAAACTGGATTATGGTTTGTTGATTTTCACACTGATTTCCTATTTTTAATTTATTGATTAATTTCTGCTCTAATGTTTATTATTTCATTTCCTCTGCTTACTTTGCATTTCATTTGCTCTTCATTTTCTGGTTTCCTAAGGTATATGCTTACGTGATTGATTTTAGATATTTCCTTTTTCCTAACATTGCACGCAGTGCTATACATTTCCCTCTGAACACTACTTTCTCTGCATCTCACAAATTTTGAAAACATTGTCTTCATATTCATTTAGTTCCAAGTATTTTAAAATTTCTCTCGGCATTTCTTCTTTGATCCATGTACTATGTAGAAGTGTGCTTGTTCCATCTCTAAGTTTTTGGGGGAGATTTTCCAGCTATTTTTCTGCTATTAATTTTCAGTTTAATTCAATTTTGGTCTAAGATCAGACATATACTGTATGATTTTTATTCCCATAAATTTTTTAAGGTCTGTTTTATGGCCCAGAATGTGTGATCTCTCTTGGTGAATATTCCAATGTGAGTTTGAGAAGAATGTGTATGGTGGTATTGATGGATAAAGTAGCTTATGGATGTTGATTATATTCAGTTGATAGATGGCACTGTTCAATATCATCCTGAAAACCCCTACTGATTTTCTGCCTACTGGATGTGTCCATTTCAGATATAGAGGTGTTGAAGTCTTCAACTATAATAGTGGATTATCTATGTCCCTTGCAGTTCTGTCAATGTTTGCCTCATATATATTTTTAAAAATATCGCAATTGGCTTTGTGATTCTAGACTCAGGCAGCACTTCATTCCATAAATAGAATTAGTGTTCCAATGAGCTGAGAAGAAAAGTTTGGCTTTATAGGTAAAGAAGGGCTAAAGAAAGTAGAAGCAAAGAACAAAGAATATATTAATCCTTTCAAAGTTGTTTCTTGTAGGGCTGGAACAGGAAGACAGAACAATGGAAAAATGACTAGTTAACATCAGGTTACTTCCCTTTAAGCTGCTGCTTTTTTGTGAGGACTAAAGCAGAGGAAACTTTATTTTCATGCCAATTAAAGAATTAAACTGGCCTACCTGATAAACTGGCTGTTCTCTCTCTCTCCTGATTTTTGGAAGGTTGGATAGCAGTTCAGGTCTAGTAATGTGGAACTTTAGCATGAGTGATTTCATTTTGATTTTTAGTTTGGTCTGTTGGGGCCTAGTGTAGGAGCTTAGTCTGAAACAATGGCCTTCTATAATTTTTTATTTAACATTTTCCCCTTTTTGGCCATGCTCATCTAGGTTTCTCTTACCCTAGTGAGAGTATGACCAAAATTTAGGGCATCAGCACTACTCTCGGTTACCATCATTTTGGGTTTCTGGTCTCAGCATGCTATTTATAGGTAATGGTAGCCTCCTCATTATCAGGTGTTTTCTTTGAGTTTCCATTTTTCCAGCTGGGCAGAGACCATTTGACATTTGGTAGATGGGTGTATGGAAACATTGAAAACTTTGAGGGGATACAGCGTACCAAAGAGACTAGTACTGTGACTATCAAGAGGATAATGCCAAGAGCTTGAAGTATGTTCCTTAGCCAGAGTCCCCATGAACCAAATAAACTATAATCAAATGACTGGATGAGGAGCCTACTCATTTTAAGCATGTAATCTGCTCTATAATACTCAATGTATTTTATTTATGTGCAAGAAGAAGTGTCATCAACTGCACAGATTCCTCCCTGTTTAGTTAGTAGGTAATCTAGCATCTTGGGTTAAAGTAGTGGGTATATATAATCCACAGAAGTTACTGATTGTGAAATAGTTACCACAGCATTATGCTGTGAAGTATAAGAGGTTGTCTGTTTTTAGGTGCAAAAAATAGACCCCCTTATCATTATGTAATGTCCTCTATTTCTGATAACTTTCTTTGCCTAAAGTTTGCTTTGTCTGAGATTAATATAGTTACTACTACTTTCTTTTGATTAATACCTTCATCTGCTTTTTAAATTTTTTTTTTCATTTTTGATGGAGATAGAGTCTCACTACATTGGCCATGCTGATCTCAAACCCCTGGCCCCAAGCAATTCTCCCGCCTTGACCTCCCAAAGTAGTAGGATTATAGGAATGAGCCACTATGTCCAGCCTACATCTGTTTATTTTTAATCTAAATGTGCCTTTATGTTTAAAGGAACTTTCTGGTGGGGCCTGGTGGCTCATGCCTATAACCCCAGCACTTTGGGAGGCTGAAGTGGGTGGATCACCTGAGGTCAGGAGTTTGAGGCCAGCCTGATCAACATGGTGAAACCTTGTCTCTACTAAAATACAAAAAAATTAGCCAGGCATGGTGGTGGGTGCCTGTAATTCCAGCTGCTCGAGAGGCTGAGGCAGGAGAATGGCTTGAACTGGGAGGCAGAGGTTGCAGCGAGCTGAGGTGGCACCATTGCACTCCAGCCTGGGCAATACAGTGAGACTCCGTCTCCAAAAAAACCACCACTACCAGCACCACCACAACAAAAGTAACTTTCATACAGAGAACATATAATTGGGTCTTGCTTCTTTTCTTTTTGAGACAAGGTCTCACTGTCTCCCAGGCTGAAGTTCAGTGGGCAATTATGGCTCACTGCAACCTTCAACTCCTGTGTTCAAGTGATCCTCTCACCTGAGCTTCCCAAGTAGCTGGGATTACAGGAACACACCATCATTCCAGGCTAATTTTCATATTTTTTACAGAGATGGAGTTTTGCCATGTGCCCAGGTTAGTTTTCTACTTGTTGCCCTTGTTCTTTGTCCCTGTTTTTGTCTTCCACTCTTTTTCTGCCTTTTGTGGTTTTAATTGAATAACTTTTATGATTCCATTTTCTCTCCTTTATGAGCATATCAGTTATACTTCTTTTTAAAATTTTTTTAAGTGGCTGCCCTAGAGTTTGCAGTATACATATTTACAACTAATCCAAGTCCACTTTCAAATAACATTATGTCATTTCAAGGGTAGTGTGAGTTCCTTATAATACTAAAATAATTCTAATTTCTCCCTCTCATTGCTTTTATTATAGCCATTATTTATTGCACTTATACAAGTATAAATAGCCATATATATGCATATACAATATCAAATATATTGTTGCTATTATTCTTTTGAACAAACTGTTATGTTAGATCAATTAAGAATAAGAAAAATAAAAGTTTTTATTTTACTTTCACTTACTGCGTCCCTAATGCTTTTCCTTTCTTTATGTAGATCTGAGTTTCTGACCTTTCTCATTTTCCTTTTCTCTAAACAACATTTCTTGCAAGGCAGGTCTACTGGTAACACTTTCCTTCTATTACTGCTTGCCGAAAAAGGTCTTTATTTCTCTTTCACTTTTGAAGGATAATTTTGCAGGGTACAGAATTCAAAGTTGGTTAGTTTTTTTTTTCTCTCACCACTTTACAGATTTTATTCCATTCTCCTCTTGCTTGCATGGTTTCTGAGAGGAAGTTGGATGTAATTCCAGCCCCATTATTATTTAATGGGACCATCATGGTATATGCAGTCTGTCATTGACCAAAACATGGTTATATGCTGAATGACTCTATATTTAAGTCCAAATTCAAATTCAACAAGGAGTTTACCTAGTCAATGTCTAGTTGTTGGGTAGACAAATGTAATATCTTTTATAATATGCTTCCTTAGGCCCACAAACTGGACATTTACTAGGTATATGATATGCTGAATTTTAAGTTGATATGTTCATAATTACTTCAGAAATGTGTATGATTCCTCTCTTAAATCTTCCCATAGAAAAAATGTTCAACTTTTCATGTATTGAATTATGTTTGGACTGATTATATAGAGTGCATTCAAAGAGAAATGTTCTGTTTTCTTCAAAATTCCATGCAATTGTCTAAAAATAATTATTTCTAAGAATATAAAACAATATTTTACAAACAATAAGCACAAAAGATCAGTTGAAATGAGCAATCATTTAAAATATTAAATATTTATTCCCCATCCCCTTTGCCACATTCATTATTTTTGAGAAGAACATCTAGAAATCTAGAAATCCTCTTTTTTAGAAGCTTCAGCAGAAGCTCCTTCTGAACATTTCGGTTGTTTTTCAGCTGTGCTAAGTGGAAGAAAGGGCCCTTGGAATTAGATCAACGTGTTTTCAAATCCTCTTTCTACTACCTACTGGTTGTGGAAGCTGGGTCGAATTATTTCGCTTCTCCATATTCTCTTCAGAAATTTAAGATTATAATTCCTGCCTGGAAGGTTTTTTGGAATATTAAAGGAATAATTATTCCTTTATCTCACAGGTATACAAGCTCCTGTGAAAAACACTTAGCAGGATATCTGACCTGGAAATGTGCTCAGGGTTGGAATACCATCCTATTCCTTTTGGGTCAGTACAGTGTTTCCCAACTTAAAAAACAAGCTGGGTGCAGTGGGTCACACCTGTAATCCCAGCACTTTGGTAGGCTGAGGCGGGTGGATGACTTGAGGTCAGGAGTTCAAGACCAACCTGGCCAACATGGTGAAACCCCATCTCTACTAAAATAAAAAGTTAGCCAGGTATGGTGGCACATGCCTGTAATCCCAGCTACTCGAGAGGCTGAGGCAGGAGAATTGCTTGAACCAGGGAAGCATAGCTTGCAGTAAGCTGAGATCACACCACTGCCCTCCCATCTGGGCAACAAAGGGAGACTCTGTTTCAACAACACCAACAACAAACTCTAAAAATGATTATAGGGTCAAATCAATTTTTTTTGAGGAAGAGTACATTATACAGTTTCTTTCTTTGGTAGATGAAAATGCACATTAGTATTTATTAAAGGTTCTAGGGAGGTTTAATCTGCTATTTTCCAGTCTTATTTGAGCATGGATTTTCGTTAATCTCTAGAGAACATAAATTAATGGTTCTGGAGAGCTCAGTTTGGGGAAAACTGGGCCAGAAAATGGGGACATATGGGTAATGGCTTTAAAGCTCCTGAGAACAGGGGAAAAACTTAGAAAAAAAAATAGGGACATTTTGTGTAGCCATCCATTCCCATTAGAGTTTCCTCCCTTTTCCAATTAGAGTATGGGTCCCTCCGAGGAAGGCTTTTAGACTTTCCCATCAAAGTACCCCTCAAGCAAGGGACAGTGAACACTTAATTTATCATAAAAGCCAATGAGAATCTCCCATGTTATGCCATAAAATTTGTTTGTTTAAATATAAAATAAAATTTTAATTATTAAAAAGTAAATGATTTCGGCATTTCCTACAAACACACACACACACATGCACATTCCTACACCCATACACAAATGTACACATATACACACACTTTGTTTCTATCAACTTTGTTTATAAGATATATATTTATGTATTATATTATATATTTATGTATTATATTTATATACCATATTATATTATATATATAATAAATGTAGACTCTCTGCTATAATACCGAGCAGCCAGGGGTGGAGTACATGTACTCCACTGTGAGAAGCAAGGCCTTAGGTCAGCCAGTCTACAAATGTTGCCTGGGTCCTCTAGTCTGGGTACTGTTTTAGGGGCTAAGCAAGGACACTGAGAGACAGTCTGTGCCTTTAAGGAATTCTTACAATATTGTGTCCCAGGACTGTGTCTGGGGTATCTGCTGAGTGTGAGGAGGGAAAAAGTGAGGCAGCCAAAAAACTCATGGAATGATAAATCGGATAACGTTTAGCACTGATTGGTGCTGTAAAGAAGTTACAACAGGGATAAAGTGACTGGTGGAAACTACGTAAACCAAAGGGACAGGGAGCTCTTTAAAAATGAAACATTCAGGTTAAAGCCCACTGCTGTGGTGTGAATGTGCCCCCACAATCCACACACGGAAATCTTATGCTCCAATGTGACATATTAGGAAGTGGGTCCTTTTGGGAGGTGATGAGGTCACAAGAGCCCTTATTAATGGGATTAGGGCCCTTATTAAAGGAGCTTAAGGGAGACCTCTCCCCCCCTTCTGTTATGTGAGCACATAGCTAGATGGTGCCATCTGTGAACCAGGAAGTAGCTCTTCACCAGACACTAAGTCTGTCGGCATGGTGGTCCTGAACTTCCCAGCCTTCAGAACTGTGAGAAACAAATTTCTCTTGTTTATAAGCTTGCTAGTTTCTGGCATTTTTATAGAAGCCCGAAGGGGCTAAGACACCCACTGATAGGAAGACGACATGCAAAGATTTGAGAGAAGTGCTTTCTAAGTCGAAGGCGTAGCCCTGCAAAAGCCAGAGGATTAGAAGAGGCTGGGCATGCGGTTACCTTTGAATTTCTCATAACAGACGGCGAGATAAGGACTGAATACAAATAGTTTATTTGGGAAGTCACCCCAGGAAGTACCAGAGAGGAAATGGAGAAGGCGAACAGGGACAGAGAAAAGCTAATAAAGGGTATGTTGTAAGTAAGTTACTGCTGTGGATGATGGAGGCTCATTTCCTCTGGGGCCCTGGGGCTCTTTTGAACTTAACTCAGGATCATCCTACCAGAGATGCAAGAGGCTAGGCTATGTATCTGCCTTCTCCACCATCTCACTGCTGAGTATAATTCCCAGGTGTTAAGCTCCAGCACTTCTAGGTTGTGCCTGCAGAGGTCAAACAAACCCCTGAAGAAGGCCTTCAGACAAATACAAAAAGAGACACGTGCTAAAGATGGGAAACTGTCAGAATGCTGAAAACTCTTCAACTCCAGGCAGGATAAGGATGGGCCATCAACAGTGTGCGTCTTCTACAGAATCTAACGTAAAGCTAACAAAGGCCGGACATGGTGGCTCACTTCTGTAATCCCAGTACTTTGGGAGGCCGAGGCGGGCAGATCACCTGAGGTCAGAAGTTGGAGGCCAATCTGTCCAACATGGTGAAACCCCATCTCTACTAAAAATACAAAAATTAGCTGGAAGTGATAGTGCGTACCTGTAATCCTAGCTACTCCGGAGGCTGAGGCTGCAACCCAGGAGTCAGATGCGTCAGTGAGCCAAGACTGTGCCACTGCACTCCATCCAGCCTGGGTGTCAGAATAAGACTACATCTCAAAAAAAAAAAAAAAAAAAAAAAGCTAACTTAAAGCTAACATGATTGAAGCATAGTGGGGGGAACACGGAGGGAGATAAGTTCAGAGAGGCAGGCAGAAGCCAGGTGATGTATAACTTTGGTTTTTAAAGTCCATTTGCAATGAGTAGCCATTGGAGGGTTTAAGTGGAGAAGTGCTCTGATATGATTAAGCTTCATAAAGATTACTGAGTTTTTTGTGGAAGACAGCCCATAAGGAGGCCTGATGAGAGGCAGCAAGATAGATTAGGAAGGTTTTATAGTAGTCTGGGCAAGAGATCAATTGGGTTCAGTGGTTAATATTAGTCCTCCTCATCTTAATCTATAAGAAGTGTTTGGTGCAATTGATCACTTCTTCCTTTTGAAACACTTTCTTGCCTTGGCTTCCAGAATACCACTTTCTTTTGATTCTCCTATCTCTCTGGGACTCTTACCCAGTATTCTTTTTTGTAGTGTTCCAGGCCTGGAACATTTTCTCTATTTTATATATTTCCTAGGTTATCTCATGTAGTCTTATGGCTTTAAATACTACTGGCACCCACAAGTCTTTCAAATGATATCTCTAGCCCAGAACTTTATTACAGATTTTATCATGATTTGGGTGTCTGGTTGACCTTACCCTTAGCCTTGCAAATGGTGGTAGAGATAAAGGTTGTAGCAGTAGAAGTGGTGAAAGTCGTTAACTCAGTAAACGTTTCGGAGGTGGAACCAACAAGACTTAAGTACGGATTAGATATGAGGATGATAAGGAATCTAGAATGGCAACTCAGTTTTGACCTGAACAGCTGGTTAGATGATGGTGCTACTTACTGAAATCAAGAGGAGTAGATTTGGTAGAGAAAATCAGTGGTTCTCTTTCTTTCTTTCTTTCTTTTTTTTTTTTTTTGAGACAGAGTTTTGCTGTGTTACCCAGGCTGGAGTGCAGTGGCGTGGTCTTGGCTCACTGCAACCTCCCCTTCCCTGGTTCAAGCGATTTTCCTGCCTCAGCTTTGGGAGTAGCTAGAATTACAGGCATGTGCCACCATGCCTGGCTGATTTTTGTATTTTTATGAAGACAGGGTTTCACCATGTTGGCCCAGCTGGTGTTGAACTCCTGACCTCAAGTGATCCACCAGCCTCAGCCTCCCAAAGTGCTGGGATTACAGGCATGAGCCACCATGCCCGGCATGTTCTCTTTTGACTATATTATGTTTTAGATGCCTGTCAGGCATCTAGATGGGATGTATGAGATACTTGAGTGCTCCTATTAAAGGACAGATTACCTCATCCATTCACCCATAGCTAATTTAAAAAGCCAAGGCAGAATTTTACAAAGATGTAGCCCATATAAAAGCTCACAGCTTCTCTCTGTATATTGGGACTAGAGGGTTGAAGAACAGTTATCTAACCATCAGACATTTGAAAGGAGTAGAGAACCATCTGGTCTGATAAACCTCCTCTGTAGTATATTCTAAAGCATTCACAGTCAGGTTAGCGATTGAAAAGGCTAGACAAACATTGTCAAATAGACTTTGGTATATTAAAAAAATCTATTATAGCCAAGTCAATCCTTTTTAAATCCCCTGCTCAAATCCCTCCAATGACTTCCATCCCACTTAGAATAAAAGACCTTACTATGTCTGATCTGGCTGTCGCTAATCCAACCCTGCCCACCTTTTCACCTCCTAACGTGGCCCCCTTGCTCCCTCAACTCTGCCCACAAATGGCCTTCCTCCTCTACCCTAAACGCTCCGAGCTGCACACGCAGAGCCTTTGCCCTTACTTCTTCTCTGTTTGAAATTTTCTTCCTTCCAGATGAGTGTGACTTTTTCCTTACCCTCATTTTGGTCTTGCTTCCACGGTTCCTGCACAGGAGGCCCTACTTAGACCACCCCCTGTGAAATATCTGACTCTGTTGTTCTTTGTCCTTTTACTGTATTTTTATTCATCATTTTTATCACTACTTAAGCTCAGTCTAAATATTTGTTTGCTTTGTATTCATGTCTCTTATCAGTGTATAAGTATCGAGAGGCTAGGGGCTTTACTTGGTCCATTTTGTGTAATGCGACATCCCCAGATTCTGTTACATTGCCTGACACATAATAGGCACTTGGTAAAGAATTTAATTGATTAAATAAATGAATGATTCTTTTTAAATGTATGCCATCAAGTATTTCTTATGTGGCCATGGAATGCTATATAATAAATAGTTGATGTGCAGAGGAAAAATGCCATGATAGGAAATCTCAGAGCCAACAATGTCAGAGCCTAGATGTAAAGACCCAGGCAAGCAGACACCATCATCAGCATCAAGGAAATCTTTCCAAATTTAGCAGATCTTTACCAGCCATTCAAGGAAATGCTCTAGTGTGTGATTTGGTGGGGGTCCAGGAAGGGGAAAGTGAGAATGGCAATAATCATGTTATGTAGACTTTTGAGACTAGATCTTAGACAAAGTAGAACAATCAAGGACCTAATTATCAGACGTGTGGTGTATATTAAAGCAATGTCTCTTGAACTTTGTTATATATTAGAATCAACTGCCGAATTTTAAAACACTCCATTATTCATTGCACCTTATACCAGAAAAGTCAGAGTATCTGGGGATGGGACCTAGATATCAGTGCGTAATTCCAAATGCAGTCAAGTTTGAGAATCAAGGTACTAGACTTTGCTGTTCGAAGTGTGGTCTCCAGACTGGGTGTGGTAGGTCATGCTTATAATCCCAGCACTTTGGGAGGCAGATCACTTGGGATCAGGAGTTCTATACCAGCCTGGTCAACCCGGTGAAACCCTGACTCTACTAATAATACCAAACTCAGCCCGATGTGGTGGTGCATGCCTGTAATCCCAGCTACTTGGGAGGCTAAGGCAGGAGAGTCATCTGAACATGGGAAGCAGAGGTTGCGATAAGCCCTGATAGAGCCACCTCATTCCGGCCTGGGTGACACAGCAAGACTCTATCTCAAAAAAAAAAAAAAAAGGTAGATTGGTTGGTTCCAAACTATAAATGAGGTGGAGGTAGTGAGGGTATTGGGCCAGTGAGTGATATGATTAATATGCATATTGGGCTCATATTGGAAAGGTAGAAATTTTTGATGTGCTCTTGAAATAAACAATATGAGAATAGTGCAAGAATGAGAATAAGTGAGATTTTTTCACTGTTTTTCAATATTGATGTATTTTCACAAGTCTCATAAAATCAGGTTGTGTAGCTTATTATTTTAATCACCCAAATATTTGAAACATCGTTTAAAATCAGGAGACTATGTAGAATTCAGCAGTAGATTAGAAATTGTTTTGCCTGGTTGGATTCGTTAAGCTTCTGCTAAATTCTCTTCTTCAGAAATATAACTTTTTATTTCCATATCAATAGCATAGTTGACAAGGTTTTTGCCATTTCTTATAATTATTTTTATGACTGCAAACTTTAAACTTGTAGCATATTTTACATATTTTTGAAAAGTACTGGCATATTTAAAAATTCCTTTAGGCTGCTAATCAAGCCCAATATATACCTCCACATGCGAATCACCTCATTTTAAATGCATGTGCTGGTTTCATTGTGGAAAGTTTAAAATTCTAGGAAAACTGAGGCATAAAAGAAACTCGAAGGTCATACAAGGAATTTGATTTATAATGGAAATAACCACTTTTCCTATTACAAAGTGTTCTACGATACATATTCTAACTTTTTTAAAAAAAAACTGCAATTGGACTTTGATCTAATAAACTATAATCTCTATGAGATTGGTTCAGACTCTAGGGCTTCACTCAGTTCTGGGCATGGAGTAGGTGCTCAAAAAGTATTCGATGAATAAATGAATAAAAAGTTCTTAGCTGAGAGGAGTCAGGCTTGTCACTGCCCATTCCTCTGGAGGGGGACTGCTCTTGGCTGATGGGAGCTGTCTTTCCTGGAGAAGGCTGGGAGGTTAGACTTTTGAAACCACAGCTTTGCCTTGTTTTCTCTCCACTGTCTTATTCAGCTAATGTTCCTGCCTTACAGTGTCTCCTGCAAGCACTCTCTCAATATGTCACTTGCACCAAAATCCCTATCTCAGCTCTGCTTCTAGGAAATTTGATCTAAAACATTCTAGATATATGTATGTGCAATTATTACATATTATATATGTATGTGTGTATGTGTATACATGTGTGTATATACCAATATATTCATATGTACATATGGATATGCATACACACACAGAGTTTTCCAAAATTTTTAGCCCGTTCTACAGTAAGAAGTATATTTTACATTATGATTTAGTATAAAGGATTAATAAAAAATTAGGTTGGACATAGTGGCTCACACCTGCAATCTCAGCACTTTGGCAGCCTGAGGTAGGTGGATTGCTTGAGGCCAGGAGTTCAAGACCAGCCTGAGCAACATAGCAAAACCCAGTCTCTACATATAAACACATACACATAATATGTATACATATACCTACATATGTATACACACACACATATATACACACATTCATTCATTTAACAACAAGTATCCCTCTGTTGCCTGTTATGATCCAAGCACTATTCTGTTCTTTTTGATTAGGAAACAGTAGTGCATATGAAATTAACATCCATAATATAAAACTTTACCGTGTGTTATGCAGGCTGATACATTCTATTTTATTCTAATCTTTTATTTTTTAAATAATCTATTCTATTCATTTTTTTAAAATGCTGCTCATGACCCGCTGAATAGATTTTCCAGTGTGCTTCAGAGTTGTAGCCATTAGTTTGAAAATACTGCCTTAGATAGTGTCACATCTGATTTTATAAGGTATAGGGATATTTTGGTTAAAACCTTCAGGCATTCAATATGATATGATGTTTCATACTAAAAATATATTTAACTGGTATATGTATGGTATTATCTTCCTCCTTGAAAGCTTATATGAGTCAACCTTTATTTTTATTGCTATTTCTTTTCAAAATACCCTTTTCATCTTCTTCAACTAGACGTCAATAAATGAAGCTTTTGCCCTATGTCTAAACTGTCAAGGTCTTTAAGAGAAATGTGCTTTAAAGATGTAGGAGTTAATGGTCACTCTTGCACTATAAATTCTATTGGCAGATACTCTACTTGCTGGTAGATATAAGGATGACTTTCTCCTTGAAAACTCTAATGAGACTTGGGAATAATATACAATCTGTGATTCAGGTACTATCCTCTAAATATAAGAGCTTTTAAATAATCTTAAAACCTTATCTAAAATAAATCACATTATTTCTTATTATTTCTTAGAGAAGTAAAGAAATCTAATACAGTCCATGAGTATTTGTGAAGTAAAACAGCTTTAGATTTTTTTGCCTAAAAAATTCATTCTCTTATTTGAGAAGAGGTTATAACATATGTATGCCATTTGATTGATTTAGAAGTGAGAAAGTTCTGTTTTCCCTAAATCTGCCTGGGGAAAGGTTAGAAAGGCCAAGACTGAAGCAATTGTGAATGGTGGAAAGAAAGTATTCTCTATTTATTTCTTTTCTTTCTTTTTTTTTTTTTTTTTTTGAGATGGAGTCTTGTTCTGTTGCCCGGGCTGATGTGTAGTGGCACGAACTCTGCTCACTGCAACCTCAGCCTCCCGGGTTCAAACAATTCTTCTGCCTCAGCCTCCCGAGTAGCTGGGATTACAGGTACACACCACCATGCCCCGCTAATTTTTGTATTTTTAGTAAAGACAGGGTTTCATCATATTGGCCGGGCTGGTCTGGAACTCCTGACCTCATGATCTGCCTGCCTCGGCCTCCCAAAGTGCTAGAATTATAGGCATGAGCTACTGCGCCCAGCCTGAAAGCCTTCTCTTAAGCATCACTTTTGTTTAAATACTAATCTGCTGCGGAAATAGGTAGCTTAGGGATTGCTTATTGTGTCAGTTTCCTGATCTGTAAAATGGGATAATGATCTCAAGTTCCTCACAGAGTTGTTGTGAGAAAAAAATACATTATAACATATTGAGTGACTTGCTTGTTGTCACTCAACAGACACTTAGTAAATGTTGATTTATACTGATTAAGATTTATCAAGATTGGACATGTAGTTAGCTGGTGAGAGAAGCCACAGAACCATAAGAAAATATTACAAAGTATCACTGTGATTGCTTAACACATTTACTGGGACTTACACACTCAAATGATAGCTTCGAGAGGGCACATGTAGAGCCCAGTAATGATGTCCTCACTCTGAGCATCTTCAATTTTCCACTTTCCAAGTTGCCCTCAGGATACATTTTCTTACTTACATTTTGTGACTGATGTTATTTACTATCAATATTATTTACCTAGCTGGCTCTCCACCTTTTTCATCAGGCTTAGATCTAAGTGACTTTGATTGGGTCCAAGAGTCTAATTCAACCTTGAAAGATTCAGATGTATATTGTTTTTCACTGTGATCCAGGACCTGAAGGTGACATTGAAAGGGCAGCTCCAAAAACGCTGTGATTGGCTGCAATGAATATGATTGTTTCTATCAGCCTGGCTCTTTAGGAAGCCAAGAAGATAGAAACCACTGACGGTTTGCGAGTATGGCTCCTGGCAGCTCAGGATGTAAGCACCGCAGTGGGCCATGGCCAGGCTGTGGCGTCTTGTGCCGAGCTGAGGCCAGGGATTGGCCAAATTTGGGAACTTGTGGCATTCTAGAGCTTCAGAGGATATCTCAAAGTCCCATGCTCTGAATCTATTTTAGCTGAGATATGCCTGGACTCATAGTTCTGATCCAGTTCAAGCTGTCTGTCCCACTGTTTTCAATTTGCCCACACTTCTCAGTCTGCGTCCACTCAGAAGGACACAGTTCTATGATGATCATAGAAAAATTATTATATTTAATCTTTCTGAGCCTCAGTTGCTTCATAGGGAAAATAGAGGTAATAATAGTACATTTTAGTAGAGTTGTTGTAAGATTACATAAAATAATGAAAATAGAGGGCTTACTCAAGTATTCACACATGGTAAACTCTCAATAAATGATAGCTATTACTATTATCATTCATAGCAGCAAATATACCTCAACCTACCTCAGTGCCCAGCTCAATGACTTGGAAACTGAGTTCAATTAAAGGCCTGTTCCTCTTAGATTTACCCAAGAGTTGATGCTGAACAACTACTCTGGGGCAGAAAACTTTTTACAAAGTGTCTGCAGTTCAGATGATGGGAAAAGACACAGGCATGAGGGCACCAAGTTAGTTGGATAAATTGAATATATACATTTAAGTGCGTGGCTTTTTAAAAAAATGCTCATGGGCCTTTATACTCACATTTGCTATGGAAATATGGTTTTAGTTTTCATGACTTCTGAACCCATTATCCATTTCTAGAATAACAATAATAATAGTAATAAGAATAATAGCTAACATTTAGGAAAACTACTAGATACGATGTGTATCTGGCTTGGTGTCATGACAGTGAATAAAGCATTGAAGCAAAAAGAATAGATCTAGCCCCTCCTCTTATTTGTAACTCAGCACTCCCCACCTACCCTCCACCGACGCCCTTTACCATTCCGGTTTTCACGAGTATATAAGACATCATTAAACTCTAACTGCCAATATTCTCCTCCCACTGGTAAAGTATAGGTATAAATGCTTTTATTCACACATCAGCAAATATTTATAAAGTGTGTGCTCTGAGGCATTGGTCAAAGGACCGAGGTAGAACACTCCTTCACAGATCATCTAGTCCAGAGGCCTCAGAGTGTCTCCCAGGTCCACCGCCCTAGTCAGTTGATGCTGTTACAGTAAAGAACCTTTTCAGCTAAACTGCCTATGTGTCAGTTTTTACATGTTTTACATTGGAATAACACTTGTCTTGTTTTATAGCTTATGTGAAAAGTACAGTGTTCAGGCCAGGCCCAGTGCTCACTCCTGTAATCCCAGCACTTTAGGAGGCTGAGGTGGGTGGATCACCTGAGATCAGGCATTTGAGGCCAGCATGGCCAAAATGGTGAAACCCCGTCTCCACAAAAAGTACAAAAATTAGCTGGGTATGGTGGCTTGCATCTGTAATCCCAGCTACTTGGGGGACTGAGGTGGGAGGACTGCTTGAGCCAGGGAGGTTGAGGCTGCAGTGAGCTGAGATCGCACCATTGCACTCCAGCCTGGGTGACAGGAGTGAGACACTGTCAAAAAAAAAAAAAGTATAGAGTTCATGAAAACAAAAGTTCAGTTCACTGATTGGTAGCAACACTATGATCTTTGTCTTTGGTGGTGTTTGTTGGTCTTTGATATTTCCCAGGCAAGATGTGGAAAAGGGTGGAGTAGTTCTAGGGAAGTACCACTAGAAAACCCAGCTGGAAAGCAACCAGTTCTTGATGGGGCTTTGTGACAGTGTTTAAGCCCCTGTGTTTTGGGTCTCAGGTTCCTGCAGCCTAACACAATTTGTAATCATTCAGGAGGTGTGTCACTTGGGATTGTTATTGTGTCACAGAGGGAAAATACAGCTGAGATTGCTGCAGGCTAGCCACTCTTCAAAGGCAAATGTAAGAATGAAAATTCCTCTCTGACAGCTTTTTAAAATAAGGCACTTTTAACTCTATATAGTCCACAATTCAACTTGTGCCAAGTATGCCATTATTTTTAAGTGTGGTTTGTTCTAAAGATGCTTAAAGTAAGAAGTTTGGATTGCTGGTGGAGTTTCTGTTTTAATGTGGACTATTTGATGTTGGTGGTTTTGTTTTTCAGCTTTCTTGGTAAGAGCACCACAAAGAATGCAACTGTAATGTAAAGAAAAGGCAAAATTTTAATACTTCATTGAAGCACATGGGACATGTGTCTTCTAAAGGAGGAAGACAGCTTAAGAACTGGCTTTTCCTAGAGAACAAAATGAGGCTCAACTCTCACGACATGAATTTGGCAGCCTTGCAGTTTCTTACCCCGAGTAAAACACCACTGATAACTGCTGTAGTCCTCGAAGACTGCAGAAAACTGACAGCTTTACAGAAATGACAGCGTGTCTAACACAACTTTTCTTTCTCCATGAACCCAAGGAAGAAAAACATGTAAGGAAGAAAAGTACCTGTTTTCCTCGTCACCCTACATACCCCTTATGTCCCTTCGTCAAGTGTTAAATATTTTGTAATGAAAATTTATTTTTAGACATGAGAACAAGAAAATTTAGAGGAGAGAGAGAGAGAGGGAGGGAGGGAGAAGATATGGAAGAGGGTAAAAGGGAAGGAGGGAGAGGCAGAGAAGGTGATGTGTCTCTTGCCAGTGTTTCTACATTCTTTGTATTTTCATTAGGTTTTCTCCTGATAAGCATTCTGTCTCATTCAGGAAATACATTACACTGAGGAGGTTTTTCATTGAACTCTCCCGAGTCTTGGTTTCTTTATCATCACTAAAGGATAAAGAAAGAGTTTCAGAGTGAAGGTGTTGGGATTAATTGTATATTATAGATAAAAATGTTTTGAACTCTCCAGAAAGACACAGAGCAAGGTATTCCTATTGTCATGACACCAAAGAGACTCCGTACTTTGCTCTTACTGCTTCTTAGCTTCCCAGCATCTAGCCAAAGTATAAGCTTAATGATGGATATAAAATAATAGAGCTGCACAATAACTCAGCGCAGGTCAAATTCAGCCTCTTCTTTTATACGGAATTGGAGAGTGGGGCTTAGAGACATCAAATAACTTTTGAGGACTGCCATACTTCACAGTCAGTTTCCTTAACTGGGAGGGGATTTCAAGGTTATACAGTTAATTCTTCTCTATATATGCCTATTTTCTTCATGGCTTGAACTATTTAAACTTGAACTACAGTTTTTATTCTAAAGTTTCTAATACTGGCATCTCTGTCTCTGACCAGTGTTTTCTCCAATGTCATACTTCTATTTGTTTTCACAAAGTCAGTAATTAGATAACTATATTACTTTTTTATTTTGTGGGGGCAGGGGTCGTGGCACAGCCTTGGCTCACTGCAGCCTTTGCCTCCTGGGTTCAAGCGATTCTCATGCCTCAGCCTCAGCAGTAGCTGGGGTTATAGGCTTGGGCCACCACATCTGGCTAATTTTTGTATTTTTAATAGGAATGGGGTTTCGCCTTGCTGGCCAGGCCGATCTTGAACTCTTGGCCTCAAGTGATCTGCCTTGGCCTCCCAACAGCTGGGATTACAGGCCTGAGCCACCGCTCCCTGTCAGATAACTGTATTACTTTTAATGGCAAGAACCGCAATTACTTTTGCACCAACCTAGCAGTTTCATAGTGCTTCCATAATAAATACCACAAATTGGGCATCTTAAAACAACAGAAATGTATTCTCTCACAGTTCTGGATAACAGAAGGTCTGAAATCCAGGTATCGGTGTCCCTTTGAAGTCTCTGGGAGAGTGCTCTTCCCCACCTCTTCTTTTTTTTGAGACGGAGTTTCGCTCTTGTTACCCAGGCTGGAGTGCAATGGCGCGATCTTGGCTCACCGCAACCTCCGCCTCCTGGGTTCAGGCAATTCTCCTGCCTCAGCCTCCTGAGTAGCTGGGATTACAGGCACGCACCACCATGCCCAGCTGATTTTTTGTATTTTTAGTAGAGACAGGGTTTCACCATGTTGACCAGGACGGTCTCGATCTCTTGACCTCATGATCCACCCGCCTCAGCCTCCCAAAGTGCTGGGATTACAGGCTTGAGCCACCGCGCCCGGCCTTCCCCACCTCTTCTTCGCCTCCGGTTGTTGTGGATGGTCTTTGCTCCTCCTGGGCTTACTGCTGCATTGCTCCAACCTCTGCCTCCTTCGTCACATGGCCTCCTTCCCTGTGTGTGTCTTTGTGTCTCCAGATCTTAGAATGATATCAGTCCTCTCCTTAGAAAGATATCAGTGGGTTTGGTGGCTCATGCTTGTAATGCCAGCATTTTGGGAGGCAGAGGCAGGCAGATCACGAGGTCAGGAGTTCAAGGCCATCCTGGACAACATGGTGAAACCCTGCTACTAAAAATACAAAAATTAGCTGGGCGTGGTGACACGTGCCTATAATCCTAGCTACTCAGGAGGCTGAGGGAGGATGATCACTTGAACCTGGGAGGCAGAGGTTGCAGTGAGCCGAGATCCTACCACTGCACTCCAGCCTGGGTGACAGAGCGAGACTCTGTCTTGGAAAAAAATAAAAAAGAAAGAAAGATATTGGATTTGGGCCTATCCTAACCTAGTATGATCTCCTTTTAACTTCATTACACCTGCAGAGACCCTATTTTCAAATACAACCACAAGTATCTGTGATTAGGGCTTCAACATAATTTTCTAAGGGACAAAACTTAACCCACAACAATAACCCACTCTTATATTAAAATCAACATGGCCAAAATCAACCTCATCACAGTCTTTTAAAATTGACTGCATTTCTGTCTATAGCACCACTAATCTTGAAGTCTTCTAATTTAGGAAACAGAGATAATTTTTAAATCTTCTGTCAAACGTATGCTCTATATTCGATTTGTCTTGAAGTTCTCTTGTTTGTTCTTTGAAATATCTGTCAACGTCTTGTACCTTCCATTGCTACTACATCTGCCCTGGTCCAAACTTTCAGTTTCAAATTATAGCTGTTGATTCTAGTGTCTCCCTTATGTACCCCCTTCCTACTCAAAGTATATCCAAGTACCAGGAACATCAGTGTCAGCTATAAGCTTAGAACAATAAAGAATTGTTGCTCCACCCAGACCCGAGTCTTATTTAGAATCGGAATCTGCATTAAGATCACCAGGTGATGCTCATTAAAGTTGAAAACTCTAATGTGGCTCAGAGTAACACTGGTGGCCACTTAATATTTCCCAAATGTCATTTTTACAGTCGCTTCAAATTCTGGCCCTATCCAGATTCATTAAATGATATATGTAAAATGAAATAATCATGTCAGAATAGTAATGAAACTAACAATGGTGTTTATGATCATTAAATAACTGGAAAAACATGCAGGATACGTATTGCTAATTTAAAAACATAGATTTTGTTGTTGTTTTTAAGAGACAGGTCTCGCCTATTGCCTAGGCTGGAGTATGGTGGCACAATTATAGGTCACTATAACCTGAAACTCCTGGCCTCAAGTGATCGTCTTCCCCTGGCCTCCCAAAGTGCTGGGATTACAGGCATGAGCCACTGTGCCTGGTCCCCAAAAACACAGGTTTTAAAGGACCCATGGTGCCATATTTTGGATACATGTATATCCACAAGACCAGTGGAATAATGGACAACATTCGTGCCCATTTCTTGTGCTACTGATTGGGATGAGTCATCTCCATTATGATTTACTTCTTACAGTGAACACATATTAGTTTTGTAATGATGAGAATAAAAGTTATTAAAAAAAAAATCCCAGCTTCCATCCTATCTATCCAAATTTTTGTCCCTCTACTTTTTAAGATGCATTTTCTATGTTTGGAATTGGATAGGACTTCAAATGATAATTGAAGAGGGAGAAGCTTTCAGCCTCCGGTGGAACCACTCATTACTGCAAGTCACCAAGGGAAAAATTGTAAATATATGATAAACTACAACTAGGAGCAGAGAAAGTGAGGGAGTCAAGCTGTGTCTTTGATCTGGATAGCAGCATGACTTTGCCCCTCCATTTGTTCAGGCTAAAGTCAGATTATTAATTTTCTATTGCTGCATAACAAACTACCTCAGACTTAGAGGATGAAAATATACAGGCATCTGTCATCTCACAGTTCTGCAGATGAAGAATCCAGGCGTAGTTTAGACAAGTCCTCTTCTTAGGGTCTAACAAGGCTGTTATCTGGGTGTCACCTGGGCTGCAGTCTCATCTGGGGACTCAACTAAAGAAGAAAGAATCCACTTCCAAGCTCATTTATGTTGTTGGAAAATTCATTTCATTCCAGCTGTGTAACTGAGAGCCCTGGTTTCTTACTACTTGTGAACTGATGGATGCCCTGAGGCCTCAAGTGCCCCTTGTATTCCTTGGCACTCCTCTGTTTAGACGGAGTTCACGACATGGCTTCCAGGACAGCAGGAAAATCTCTCTTTCCAGTTTGCTAAGACGGAATCTTAGGTGCAAATGACAGCCTACCACTTTTTCTGTGTTTTGCTGGTTAGAAACAAGTCAGAATCCTGCCTAACCCAGAAAGAAGTCATAACGCTGGTACTTGGAGACAATGGGAGCCATCTTGGAATCTGCCTGCCTCACAAATCAAAATACACTGAGGAGTCTCCAAGAAAGTGAAAAAACAAGACAGACAGACTTTACCTCAAAGCCTAGCCCACTCCCTCCCCAGGGCTTTTCAGACAGGGGCTGCTCATCTAGATGGCCAAAGAGAGGAAAGTGCTTCCGCTTCCAGGAGGCAGAAATACCCACAAAAGGACAGAACCACTGCATAGCAAAAGAACCAAGGCATAGGGGGAAACGACGCAACACTCCTGCCTTACTCCTGTTGCGATTCTGATGGAAAAGTCTGGAGTGCAGCCTTGGCATTTCCCTGATTTGAAAGTTGATTCTGATGAGCTGCTCGGCCTTTCCTAACACTTGGAAGGCCTTGCCTTTTCTATTCACATTCTGGCCCTGCTCTGCTTCCGTGTTCATCTGAGGCCTTGTCTGACTATTCCAGTGAATACTAATTTCTTCCTGCCCTGAAGTTATACATTTGAAAATCTGTTTGTCTATATTGCCACAAAGGTGAATATGTTTTTGAGTTCTCTTTTGTATGTTTCGGATTTTTCTCCTCAACTAACATCTCCCTTCTTCAAGGGCAGAGTTCTTCTCTCCTTTTATTCTAAAGCAGATTGTTGGGTATATCACAGGTATATAATTTAGTTTTTTTAACTGGATAAACAAACAAACAAAAAAAGAGTCAGAGAACAGGTAGAGTCCTTCATTTTCATTGTGGTACCTGGATTCAGAACACTATGTTTTAGATGAGACTGTGCTTAGAGATAGTACATTATGGTGGAGGGCTCCTGAACTTTAGATATTCATATACACACTAATTTTTTGCCATATTTGTGTATTACATGTACTTTCACTTACACAATGTTTTTCTTTAAATTGACTCTTTTACTTGACCTAAACCTAAATAATAGAATCCATAAGACCATTCACATGCTAGTTGTACATTTGACATTTTTCAGTTTCACATGCAACAATGAATTATGTATTATGTACATTCTACTATGTTTGTTGTATTTGCATGTGAAATTGAAAAGCATGAGAGGTACCTATGTACCTATGCACAAGTATTGCCTCTGTATTGCCTGCAGTTATATCCTCTACCACCAATAGTGCTTACACAACTTGTTGGGAGTTACTTCTATGGTGCCAAACATTTCTAGTCTCAGAACCTGGCCCCCTTCTTTCAGATCTCAGCCCCCTAAGCCTTAAACTATAGGATAAGGATAATAATAGTAACAGCTAGTGTTTATTATCAAGTACTAGGTACAGCTCTAAGTTCTTTATATGTATTCATTTACTAAATCCTCAAAACAACCCTGTTACTTACTATCCTCTTTTTTTTTTTTTTTTTAAGAAAAGGAAACTAAGGCACAGAGAAGCTAGGTAACTTGCCCAAGGTCACATACCTGGTAAACAAGGATCAAGGATTTGAACCCAGACAGTCTGACTCCAGAGTCTGTTTCCTTAATTACTTCATACACTGCTTCCCTGGTCTAACCTGGTATTATGAGGATTAAATGTAAAACAAAACATCACACACACACACACACACACACACACACACACACACACTCTCCTACTCTTCTAGCACCAGACCTAATTTATAGAAATAATTCAATACAAATGAATAATCTTTTTAGAAGACATATCAGTGTATGTTATTTCATCCTTTCATGAGGATCACAAAATGATGATATATTAATCTTTAAACCCCAGACTGGGTAAGTCTGAGGGCTTCTCAACGAGGCAACTAAGAAAACTTTAGACAATTTTCCAGTGGGGTTAGGGAGCAGGAGTGCATCTGATTTGTGGAATTTTACATTGATCCCTGACACAGCAAAGGTGGCTTAAATTGACCTTCCTGAAAGTTTGCAGGTCATGAAGACCAATTAGTTGCTATGGTGTCAATAAGCACAAATTGCTGTAGTTTGTTGGTGAATAGGGAAAGCTCCACTGGGTCAGTGCCCAGGGCAATGAGGCACTAAAGGCACGGCAGGTGGTTTGAAGGTAGACACCTTAAAAAAAAAAACCACTACTGTGCTTGGCTGTGGTGTTCCACCCATAAACAGTGATACCTTCCAGTTGCTTTCTCAGCCTCTGTGTGTATATCAAGGTGCTGATCTCAGCTGCTACATCACTGCGTGGTCTGGATTAATTTTATTTTAAGGATTATATTCTCTTTAGACATGATCCAGCAATTGAGATTAGACCAAATTGCTTATTCTGTGGAACTCTGGATTATCAGGGAAACATCAAGATATAACTAATTAATGATCCTTCCAAACAGTCTTCATTTTAAAGGATTCCATTTTAGACTTAGCATAAAAGAAAATAGATAATCTTTGAGTGGAAACGTGGAAACCAAATGTTTAACCTTTTTTAAAAACCCAATTCAGAACTCAATCTAGACCTGCACTATGTCACAGTAACGTTTAAAAAAAAAAAAAACCTCCAAATTAATGATGCATATACTGTCATAATAAACAGAGTTCACTGAGATAATTAAAAGTATTTTTATTCAGTTAATAAGATAAAGTGTCACAGTTTAGAATGATTACTGTGAACTTCTGCAGATAGTATAGAACAGAACACCTTGTCTCTGTAAAAACATAACTATATCCAACAATTGCACCATGTTTTATTCATATGGTGTTTATGTCTGGATATGTTCAAGCTATTTGCTATGTGAACAGTCACACTTGATAGATCCAGAAGGGAATTTCTTGGTACAATGAACAAAAAGAGCTATTTTGTTCTTGTGCTCCAACCTCAGACCAAGGAAAAAAAACTGTCATAAAAATATGGTCACCTTTCTGCCTTTAAAACTGTGCTGGTGCCTAGGGAAGGATTCTCAGACTGTAAAAAATTTGGTGACATTACACGGGAAATTTTCCGTTCTTGCCCTGTAATAGTCCATCTTGTTTAGACAGAAGCCTCTGAGTGGACGGGGAACAGTGTATCATGAAGTACGGCAAGGGATTCAGGTGCAACAGACCCACAAAACCATTACACGGTGACCAATAGCTGATTTCTCCGCTACAACTTTACTATTTAGCTTTGTTTCTGGAGGGTTTGATATAGCTAAATGTCTGTGTCAAGTGCCATACTACAAATTACCTATGATTAAAATTAAATCACTTAATATACAGATTTAATGATGTTTTACTCTCCCTGGCTTCCCGAGGCTGCAAAGATAAAGACACGCTCCTTATAATTGGAAGGAAAAAAAAAACGCAAAAACATAACCTTTAACAATAAACCTTTTTGTTATGTAGCTGTAAAAATTCAGCAATTGAAAATAAAAGAGGGCTATAACCAAGTGGAAGGTCTGTAGCCATCCACATGGGGTGTTGCTCCTTCCACAAGGGTAACATTAGGTCACCATCAGAAATAAGAGTGGGTAGAATTTTTGTTGTTGTTCATTTTAGTTCCAATGACCCCAGCAAAGGGCTACTTACTGAAGCATGCCTGTTTGCGGAGGTAATTCCACGGGGAATATTTTAGATTATGCTACAGGAATGGTGCTTGCAATGGAAAAATGCCATTTAAAGAAACACTGACATAGTATCCAGGCTCAGCTGTCTTCATGGTACAATGAAGATGCCAACTTTGTTCCTGGAAAGGAAAAGATCCTGTGTGCAGATAGTGTGTCCCATATCAATTACATAATTGTAAATCCATGGCTGTTCACATTCCAGGTGGAAAGCAAGTACTCAAAAGCAAAACAGGAAAGGAAAAACTAAGGCTGTTACCAAAAGCCCTGAAAGAAAGCTGCTCTGCTGGCAACTGGGTAAATTGCAACAGATAACCCAAGTGGAGGATGCGTGTGAGTGGTGCTGCCTGCTATATTTCCAAGAGTCATACAGACCAGCAGTCCCCAACCTTTTTGGCACCGGGGACTAGCTTCATGGAAGACATTTTTTCCATGGATGGGTGGAGATGGGAAGGGTGGGGAGGTTGGTTTTACAATGAAAGTGTTCCACCTCAGATCATCAGGCATTAGATTCTCATAACAAGTGCAAACTGGAGCCCTCACATGAGCAGTTCACAGTAGGGTTTGTGCTCCTATGACAGTCTCATGCCCCGCTGATCTGACAGGAGTGGGGGCTCAGGCAACAATGCTAGCTCACAGAGGTTCAGCTCCTGCCGTGCAGCCGGTTCCTAGCCGGCCTCAGGCCAGATAGGCACCAGTACCTGGCTTGGGGGTTGGGGACCTCTGATATAGACTATGTATCATATAGATTGATGTTCAATGAACTTGCCCATGGAAGTGAATGTTTTACCTCTATAAAAACTAGAACTGGGCCGGGTGCAGTGGCTCATGCCTGTAATCCCAGCACTTTAGGAGGCCAAGACGGGCCGATCGCCTGAGGTCAGGAGTTTGGGACCAGCCTAGCCAACATGGTGAAACACTGTCTCTACTAAAAATACAAAAAAATTAGCTAGGCAGGGTGGCAGGTGCCTGTAATCCCAGCTACTTGGGGGGCTGAGGCAGGAGAATCACTTGAACCCAGGAAGCAGAGGTTGCAGTGAGCCAAGATTGTGCCACTGCACTCCAGCCTGGGCGACTAGAGTGAGACTTTGTGGCAAAACAAAACAAAACAAACAAACCAAAAACCAAAAACTAGAACTGGGCTGGGTGCAGCGGCTCACACCTGTAATCCCAGCACTTTGGGAGGCCAAGGAAGGCAGATAGCTTGAGCTCTGACTTTTGAGGCCAGCCTGGGCAACAAGACGAAACCCTTGCCTCTACAAAAAATACAAGAATCAGCCAGGCACAGTGGTAGGCATCTGTGGCCCCAGCTACTCGCTAGGCTGAGGTGGGAGGATCACCTGAGTCCAGGAGGCAAAGTTTGCAGTAAGCTGAGATTGCGCCAGCTGGGCCAACAAAGCAAGACCCTGTCTCAAAAAACAAAAACAAAAAAACCAAAAACCAAAATCTAGAACTTGGTGCTAGTGAGTAGGTAGCCTCAGATAGAAAGTGAAAGGACTCATAGTGCCGAATACTTGGAATTAGTAAAATAGATAACTTGAGGCAAATTGGCCTTAAGGAATGAATAATCAGAAAAGTAAAATCTTTCTGAAAAATATTCCACACTCACTGAGCTGCATGTGAAGGCAAAGTACATGAGAGAGGAAATCAAGCCCCAGAAGGCAACCAGTGACCAGTAACAGACAGATTTTGCACATTTCTAAATACGGTGGATGAACTCAGATGGTTAGACCTGCCTCTTGTTTAGGGCAACCTAGGCAGCTCTTCTGGGTCCTGTGTTTGGTGCCTGTTGACAGGGAGAGGGCTGGGATTGTGCCCTAGTCCTCCTTTCTGAACACCATTAAAATTCCATTTCCAAAGTTTCTGTCGGGAAGCCTGTGAGAATTGCCAGAGGCTTTTTTGCATACTGTGGGCGATTTGCTAGTTCTCTCACTGGTTGAGATGCTGCGGCTCCACACACTTAGTAGCATGGCTCTGTTGGTGAATGTGGTACCAGTGAATGAGGCTGACACTCTTTCAGGCCATGATGTGGGGTGGGAGTGGGGAAGGGTGAGGCTTGAGTGCGCAATGGCATACAAATGGATATGGTGAAATGATTGATACCTGCAGTTTGAAAATGTCTGCTTCGAAACGCCCAACTTAATCAGACGAAAGCGTGTCTTTAACAGAATCACCCTCCGAGATGCCATTTTGGATATGGGGAAAAACGTTAAAATGCAAAAAACCATAAGCACTGGATCACTTCCCCCTAACCATTCATCCTAACTAGGTTTTAGCTTCCTGAAGATAGAGACCAACTATTCTTCATTTTTCATTATTGGTTTTTTGATTTTCTGTAGTCTCCAGAGTAGTGTCTATCACTTAGATGGGACCGCAAATAATGCTCCTTGAAGGGATGAATGGAAAAGCAAAATCTAGAAACCAAGATAGGAATGGTCTGCAAAATTTTGTTTATATTCACTGCTCTTTGGTTTACTGATATCTGTTTTTATTTTATTTTATTTTTGATACATGGTCTCACTCTGTCACTCAGGCTGGAGTGCAATGGTGTGATCTCTGCTCACTTCAAACTCTGCCTCCTGGGCTCAAGTGATCCTCCCTCTTCAGCCTCCTGAATAGCTGGGAGTACAGGTGCATGCCACCATGCCTGGCTAATTCTTTTCTTTTTTTTTTAATTTGTAGAGATGGGTTTTCACTCAGGCTGGTCTCAAACTCCTGGGCTCAGGCAATCCATCTGCCTTGGCTTCCCAAAGTGCTGGGATTACAAGCATGAGCCACCGTGCCTGGCCTCGTATCTGTTTTTAGAGTTGCCTCCTGCAGTGGTGACAGTCTCTTCCCTTTTGTTAGACATGTCATTCCTATACGCCCATAAGCCCTGACTTTGACTTCCTTCAGAATCTAGGGGTAGAACTGGAGAAGGAGATGAGAGATGGAGAAGCAGGGGCGACTGGAATGCTTGAGAAAATGTCTGTGATATACTAACGCATTTCCAGGTTTACACGAAAAACATATTTGGACTGCTGGGGAGAGACCTACTCTCTATGCAATGAAGGAGAGAGTTTAATGCCATGCAGCCTGATTTCAGAAGCCTCTCTCCTCAATTTGCATACTCCCTAGTTACTATAGCATAGAATGAAGAGATTGATTAGGTTTATCCATTAGGACATTTGTATTGAAGAGCATAGTGAGCAAGAACAGAGAGCAAACACTCATTGATTGACATGTGTCTCATTAAGTAACATCTTTTTTGGACTTCATGTATGTACCCTCACAGGGGATTAAATGGAGAGGGTTAAGGCTCACAGGACCAAACTAGAGGGTCCAGGTGTTGCCCATTGAGGAAGCATATCTTTGTCTATTTATCTTGTTCTCAGATATGAACTAGAAGTAGGAAGGAAATTTCAAGGAGTTTAGAGGTATTATGCTAATAACAATTGGTGTATTGAACTAAGTGGAAGTGTTCAGGGAGGGAAGTGCCAGAGGCAGTGATGGGTCTGGTTTTATTTAGCGCATTTAATAATGATCTGGAAGAGGGGGAAAACACATTAAAATCACAGATTATAGTAAATTGACAGGTGGTGTAAACACAAATGAGGGCAAACAAAGGGATATAAAGAATTTAGAACAAAAATGAGATTCCATCAGGAAAAAAATGCGCTCTCACATCTGTGCAAAGTATCTTAAATCAGCAATGGAAATTGTTTTAAAAGTCATTTAGCTCAGAAAATGTTCATAGGCATTGCTCACATTTACAAGTGCTAAACCCTCCTCACTCTCAGCTATTTTTATACCATTGGATCACCCTGTTTATCCCCATCATTTAAAAACACAATCTGATAATTCTATTTCTCTGTTTGAAGTCTTTTAAAGACCCTGGCTTCCTATAGGATCTGGCCCAAGCTTCTTGGTCCTATAGTAGGAGACCTTTTCTTCACTATTTTTGTCCATCTTCCAGTTTTTCAGAAGTCTGTCTGCCCTACACTCCTCATTGCTTGCAGGCTGAATTATTTGTAGCTCCCTGATCACATCCCACCTTATTACTGACAGCACCATCTGCTCAGAGCATCATTCCTTTCTCTTTTCTGGGTTATCTCCATATGACCTTCAAGATTCAGTTCTGGCCTCACCTCCTTCCCAGGCTTTCATGCACAGAAACATCCCTGCCCCTAGTTTGTTTTGTTGCTTTCCTTGGCACTGCTATCATACCCACTGACCATTTCTAACATAACAAGTTGACAATGATAATGGCTATATTTATTGAGCACTTAATTATGTTACAGACTCCATGCTATATATTTTACATGCATTATCTTTGTAATCAGCCCAACAACTTTAGGAGACAAGTATAATGATCTCAGTTCTTTAGGTAAGGTAATTTCATGTTAGGTTAAGTAACTAGCCCAGGACTGAACAGCTGCTAAGTGACAGAGCTGGGATTCAATCTGCTTCCAGAGTCCATACTTTTAAAATTATACAATTATACTAATTTATTTCCTTGTCTCTCCCGTATTTACGTAGTCTTCTTGAGGACAGGGCCACGTCACAATCATCTAGCATCTATAGTAACTTTCATGGTACACAGAGCTTAATAATAACAGCAAAGATGATTAACATTTAATGAGTGCTAATTATGTTTTTATTAATAGTCAACCTGACAGGTGTGAAGTGATATCTAATTGTGATTTTGATTTGCCTTTCTCTGGTGAGTAGTATCATTGAGCATTTTTTCATATACCTGTTGTATGTCTTCTTTGGAGGAATGTCTTTAGCCCATTTCTTAATTGAGCTATTAGGGGTTTGTTTGTTGTTGTTGTTGTTTTGTATTTCTCTTTTTGATATATAATTTTCCATTCTCATCTGACAGAAAATAGGCATACTATATCCATGGAGTTTCACAACAAACAATTGCCAATGAATCCCACCTCAAACACATGGGAGAGACCAAGTACTATGTGCATAATGTATGTTCTGCCAAATTTCATTAATCCTGTTAACCTGCTTTGACTGATCCATTTGGGTCCACTTTAAAGTTTAGTCTCAAATAGTATTGCTTATTTTTGTGGTACATGTTATTGGTACTTCATAGTCGTGGCTTTTGCTATTGTTACCTATCAGGATTTTCTTATTTAGAAGGATTAGCAAGATCCAGGCCCTGATGGTGCCCAGTAGATAAAATGGAAGTCATATTGATCCAGATTGGAAAGAAAGCTTTCAATCTAGTTGTGCTACTGGGTCAGTCACTTCTTTGCATTTCCATTTTCTCACCACAAACTAGCTTCTCGGGTGTTAGACTGTGGGCCAGCTGCATTACCATCACTGGGGGAGTATTTGATAAATAGTGAGTGATTCCTAGGTCCTATTCACAATAACTCTAGTTCTGCAGGTGCATTAGTCCCTTTTCACACTGCTATAAAGAATCTACCTGAGACTGGGTAATTGATAAAGAAAGGAGGTTTAATTGACTCATAGTTCTGTATGGCTGGGGAGGTCTCAGGAAACTTACAATCATGGCAGGAGGTGAAGGGGAAGCAAGGCACATCTTACATGGTGGCAGGCAAGAGAGAGAGAACGTAGGGGAAACTGCCAGACACTTACCAAATCACCAGATCTCATGAGAATTCCCTCACCAGCACAAAAACAGCATGGGAGAAATTCCCCCATGATTCACACACCTCCCACCAGGTCCCTCCCTCAACACATGGGAATTACAATTCGAGATGAGATTTGATTGGGAGCATAGAGCCAAACCGTATCAGCAGGTTTAGAGTAAGGCTTAGGAAATAGTGTTTTATTAAACTTCCCCAGGTGGTTTTGCTGCAGTGAATTTCTCTAAAGATTGAATGATATCAGATTGAATAATTTTTAGTTAAGAGATAATGTGATTTATTATCCAGGCTCACTTCTTGAAGGCTCAGGAAAATATATTTTTGTTAAAGTTGGTAATTATACGTAGAAAAGTCTGTAAAATAAGGGTCTTACATGTAGTAGTCTCACTGAGTAGGTTTCACATTTATTATATTCAGAAATAAGGCTTATGTTGTTGGGAATTTTTATTTTTTATTGCATTTTAGGTTTTGGGGTACATGTGAAGAACATGCAAGATTGTTACATAGGTATACATGTGGCAGTGTGATTTGCTGCCTTCCTCCAGATTATAGCAGTTTTACCCAGTTTAAAAAGTTTCACATACATTACTTGATTCAGTGTTCACTTCATAGGTTATTTCCGTTTTACAAATGAGAGAACTGAGACTTCCAGACTTGTCCAAAGTCATAGTGTCAATCAGGAACAGAGATAAAATTTGATCCTATACCTTCTGTGTCTAAAGGCTGTGATATATCTCTTCTTTCAGTAATTGCCATGTGGCCGGTGACTGTTTTAGTAGGGCTTCCTGTCTTTATATGAAGAACCGCATTTCATTTTCACAAAGCTTTTAGAGACTTAAGATAATAAGGCTAGGATTATCGATTGCAGAACTGCTGAAAGGCATGGATAGCATAATGCTTCTGAAGGTATTACTGTGACTGTAGCAATTTCTACAAACTCTGAAAAAATTGACCAGCCTTAGTGGAAGAAACTGGCTTGAGAACTACTGGCTTAGAATTTGTGACCTTACAAGTAGTTCCTAATATACATGTTGATGGTATCTTTCTATGATATTAATCCCCTGCTCACACCCTCTCATCTAAAGCTTGTATTTCCCTCAGTCCTCCCCCATCTTAGTAGATTTCTGCACAAGCAACTTAGTTGCAGAAACCCAAAACTAGCTTTTGTTTTCTTTACCTTCATTCTGCCTCTTAATTTCCTTTAATCTCTAAGTTCTGTTGGCTCTATGTCCAAAGATATCCTGAAATTTTTTCATTTATTCCCACCTTCACTAATACCACCTTAAATTAGACCACCATAATCTCTTTTATGAACCACAAAAGCTCCTAAGTGGTCTCACAGATTCCTCTGTTGCCCACCTGCAATCTGTTCTCCTCGCTCAGCAGAGACCTCTTTTAAAATATAAATTTGATGTTGCTCCCCTACTAAGAACTCTGCAATAAATTCCCATTATATTTGGAATGAAAACCAAGCTTCTTAACCCGGCCTTCGGTGATCAGGTTTTTCCTTATATTCCTGATCCCATCTCTTCTCCTTTTGATGGTGTCTCACTGCACTAGGCACACTGGACTTGTGTCGATCCTTGAACACATCAAGCTTACATTTGCATTCGAACCTCTGCACTTTCTTTTACCTCTGCCTGGAATGCAATTCACTAAAATGTTCTTAAGTCTAGCTGCTCTCTAAACTCAGATATTAACTTGAACATCTTTAGGTATCGCTGTTCCACTGTCCTCCTCCTAGAAAAAAAAAAAGAAAAAGAAACTTTCCAAGCCACTAACCTGTTTTGTTTCCTTTATAGGACGTAGAGAGGCCACACTGTAATTTACATAAAATATATCAGAATAGATCTTACGATCTGAGGATGGGTTGGTGGAAGCTGCACCCCTGGTGCAGCTAGCATTCTAATCAGGAATTCACTCCCCAAGAGGCAGGTGGGAGGCTGTTAGCTGACAGCGAAAGGCCACACTCCAGAGGAGGCTACCACAAGCAAGCACTTCAGCTATCTTTATCTGATAAAGATATTGTACTAATTAGCATAGTGAATGTCAGAAGTGGATTTTTATTGGTGAAATTAGTGCTTTGTTAATTAGCATATGACTGCTAGAAAAATTCAAGGTGGATGTGTCAAAAAATATTTTGGTTATATCCCCCAACCTGACATGAACAAGATATGGAGAGGAAAACCGTTTATTCTTAGGACTGGGTCACAAAGCTTGATCTCTGAATCTTCCATGTGCAGACATTGGTTTAAAAGACTCTGAATTGCTTGATGCTGACAGTGAGGGTGGCAGACTACTGCTTCTGGAATATTGTCACATCAGTCTTGAGTGAACCATTCATTCAAGATTGTGGGGGGAACGCCTAAAAGGACAGAGAGATGGCACTCCACCAAGACAGAATGGGTTTTATTAACTGTCTTATGCCTGGGGGCTGATACGTTTTATTTAATAAAGTTCTTATGTGTGGCAGAATTTGTTGTGAGTCTTGCTTTAATCAAAAACAAGATTGTGGGGGAGGAGCTTACTTTCTTCTATCTCAAACCTTGAGATGATTATAACTATTATCTACCAAATAGAATCCAAGAGTTACTTGTATCAAGTGGGCTTAGGTTTAATTAACAAGAAGTAGTAGATAAAATACACTTGTACATGAGCCAGGGGTGCTGGATTACATCTGTGATCATGACACTTTGGGAGGCCAAGGTGGGTGATCACTTGAGGCCAGGAGTTCGAGACCAGCCTGGGCAAATGGTGAAACCCTGTCTCTACTTAAAATACAAAAATTAGTCGGGAATGGTGGCACATGCCTGTAATTTTAGCTACTCAGGTGGCTAAGCCATGAGAATCACTTGAACCCAGGAGGCAGAGTTTGTGGTGAGCCAAGATTGTGCCACTGCACTCTAGCCTAGGTGACAGAGTGAGACTCTGCCTCAAAAAAAAAAAAAAAATCACTTTTACATGTATTTGCTTATTTATTTAGTTCTCCTCTCCATCTCACCTGCTCTTTCTCAATGTAAACCTCTCAAGAGAGCAGAGAGCTTTGGTGATCTCTTTGCAGAGCCTTGACCAGAGCCTGAGATCTCAAAGGCACTTTCCCAGGCACTCATTAGTAATTTTAAATTTCTAAAAAGAGAATAAAAGGAGGAAGAGAAGGAAGGGTGAAGGAATAGAACAGAGAAATGGGCAAGTAATACTGGGGAGAAGAATGAGGAACAGATGTGTAGAAGGAAAGTCAGCAAATGAAAAATTTCTTAGTCTCAATCAGGCAATGGAGAAGAGTAGCAGAGTTGTGCTTTTCCAAGTATGCTTTTTGGAACACCAGCCCTGAGCGATGAGGAAAAGCATAGTTAGTGGCTAAATGAGATGAGTAAGGGATACTTAAAGCTCTTTCTCTCAAACATCCACAATGTGTATGAGCATATTAAAGACCCCGAGAGGGATTTCTAAAGAACACATACACAAGTCTAGTTAATTTTTTTTCATCCAGTATTTCCCAAACTTATTTGAATACAGGGCTCTTTTTCCCTGCGATGTTTATTAATGAGATCTAAAGACTTCAGAAAAGTATAACGGATGTGGACACGAAGCTGGCAAAGAAAATACCCGTGCATTCATTGTGCTGTGAAGCTGGTTCTGGAGCGAAAGTCTCACCTTCCCTTCCCAGGCGCCTCATGCATAGATAACATCTGCAGCTGGGTTCTGAGGCGCTCAGGGCAACGACTCTCAGGCTGATACTACCTTCTGACCCACCCTTTACCCAGAGAAAGGAAGAAGGACTGAACAGTGAACCTTCCTGAAGCAGAAACATTGAGAGATCACTAGGAGCAAATGCACTGAAAATCAGATATGAACGTGCTACTCAGTGTAGCGGAAAAAATGAACCCACGAGAGTTGCCAGTACAGTGAAACCCACTTACTACATCCTTTTAAAGAGCAGCCTAATGCTCACACATGCACAATGCTTCCCTTCCTTGGCCCTCAGAGAAATATTATGAAGGTGTTTCACTTTAGTAAGGTTCATGAGTTTATGGCCTTGAGAATAAGCTCTAGGGGCTCAGCGGAAGGAAAAGAAGCTACTTTTAATGGATTTTGTCTCTATCACCTTTCCAGAATACTGCAGCTAAAACATCAGAATTAGTTAAATTTTCGAAACTCAGAAAGTACCAAAGAGAGATCCTATTTTCTTTGTCTTATTGTCTTTAGTTAATTAAAAGTCAAGTCATGTCAGGAATTTAGGCAACTATATTTTGGGAGAGATTCCCAAAAATATAAATATTCCGGAATACGTATAGTTACACAGCAAAATGTTTCAACAGTACAAGGGATATATGAATATGTGATGCAAAAGTTAAAAAAATAAACAAAGGAAAGGTGTTCTTTCTTCCCTCCTGAATTTCACCTTTTGTCCTTTTAACTTGAAACGTTGTGGTCTCATCTTTGCCTCACTAATTGCTATTCACCCTTCCAGGTGCAGTTAGAAAACCCCTAATTCGACAAGCCTTTCCTGAGCCACCAGCCTTTTCTAGGTTAGAAAAGCCTGACTGGGCTGGGTACGGTGGCTCACGCCCATAATCCCAGCTTTGGGAAGCTGAGGCGGGTGGATTGCCTGAGGTCAGGAGTTCAAGACCAGTTTGGCTAACATAGTGAAATCCCACCTCTATTAAAAATACAAAAAATTAGCTGGGCATGGTGGCAGGCACCTGTAATCCCAGCTACCCAGGAGGCTGAGCCAGGAGAATCTCTTGAATCCAGGAGGCGGTGGTTGCAGTGAGGTGAGAGCGTGCCATTGCACTCCGGCCTGGGTAACAAGAGTGAGACTCTGTCTCAAAAA